>NC_069505.1:532716214-533023422 GCF_027579735.1 Bombina bombina
CTTGAGAGCCTGAATCATAGTTTCAATGAATGACAAAAAAAAACAAGCTTAGACAGAATTAAGTGTTCAATCTCCAAGCAGTCAGCTTCAGAGAAACAAGATTTGGATCAAGGAAGGGACCCTGAATCAGGAGGTCCTTCCTTAGAGGTAGTCTCCAAGGTGGGAGAGATGACATTTCCACTAGGTTTGCAAACTAAATCATGTGAGGCCACGCAGAGGCTATTAGAATCACTGATGCCCTCTCCTGTTTGATACGAGCAATGACTTGTGGAAGGAGACTAAACGGAGGAAACAGGTATGCCAACCTGAAAACCCAAGGACCCATCAGAGCATCTATCAGAATGGCCTGCGAATCTCTTGACCTTGAACCGTACCTTGGAAGCTTGGCGTTCTGATGGGATGCCATCAGATCTAACTCCAGCACCCCCCATTTGAGGACTTAGCTGGAAAACACCTCCGGATGGAGTTCCCACTCCCCGGGATGAAAAGTCTGTCCGCTCAGAAAATCTGCTTCTCAGTTGTCTAGTCCTGGAATGTGGATGGCAGATAGACAGCAATTGTGGGTCTCGGCCCACTGAAGAATTGAAGTAACCTCCTTCATAGCTAAGGAACTTCGAGTTCCTCTCTGGTGATTGATGTAAGCCACAGCGATTATGTTGTCTGACTGGAACCTGATAAACTGGGCTGAGTACAACTGAGGCCAAGCCAAAAGAGCATTGTAAATCACCCTCAACTTCAAGATGTTGATGGGAAGAGCAGACTCCTCCTGAGTCCAAAGGCCATGAGCTTTTAACGAGTTCCAGACTGCTCCCCAGCCCAGCAGGCTGGCGTCCGTGGTGACGATCACTTAGGAAGGTCTTCGAAAGCATGTGCCCTGAGACAGATGTTCTTGAGAAATCCACCACAAGAGAGAATCACTTGATGACTGATCTAACTCTATTCTCTGAGATAGATCTGCATGGTCGCCATTCCATTGTCTGAGCATGCACAATTAAAGAGCTCTCAAATGGAATCGAGCAAAAGGAATGATGTAGCCTGAAGAGAGAGGTTGGAAGAAATTATTTTGTTTTTCCTGATCTCTGTCAGAAAAATTTTCATCAATAGAGAATCTATTATGGTCCCTAAGAACTCTACTCTTGTAGCAGGGGAGTTTTTTTCCAGATTCACATTCCATCTGTGGGAATGAAGAAAAGACAACAATATCACTGTGTGAGATTTTGCTAGTTGAAAATATGGCGCCTGAACCAATATGTCATCCAGGTAGGGTGCCACACCACTTACACGAGAATGAATCATTGCCAAAAGAGCCCCCAGAACCTTTAAAAAAATTCTGGAAGCCGTGGCTAGACCAAATGGAAAGGCCACAAACTGGAAATGTTTTTCCAGAAAGGAAAATCTCAGGAATCTGCGATGGTCCATGTGAATAGAGACATGAAGATACGCATCCTATGGTTGTCATGAACTAACCCTCTTGTACTAAAGGAAGAATGGAGCGTAGAGTCTCCATCTTGAAGGATGGAACTTTGAGAAACTTGTTTATACACTTCAAGTCTAGAAAGGGACAGAAAGTTCCCTCTTTTTTGGGAACCACAAATTGGTTGGAGTAGAACCCAAAACCCTGTTCCTGCACTGGAACTATCACTCCCAGTGAGTAAAGATGTTGTATACATTTCAAGAACGCCTCTATCTTTATCTGGTATGCAGATAATCTTGAGAGAAGGAATCTGCCTCTGGCAGGAAAAGTCTTGAATTACAATTTGTAACCCTGGGAAACAATGTCCACAGTCCAGGGATCTGGGACATCTTGTATCCAAGCTTGAAAGAACTGAGAAAGTCTGCCACCCACCTAATCCGATCCTGGATCGGGGGAAAACCCTTCATGCTGATTTTGAATCAGCTGTGGGTTTCTTTGATTGTTTCCCCTTGCTCCAAGACTGATTGGGTTTCCAAGAAGACTTGGATTGTTCCTGCTTGGAAGAAGAAGGGGAAGGCGTTCCTCTGAAGTTACGAAAGGAAGAGAAATTACTCTGATGTCCTTTAGGCCTATTCTTCTTATCTTGAGGTAGAAAAGACCCTTTTCCACCCGTAATATCAGAGATAATTTCTGCCAAGCCAGGTCCAAACAAGGTTTTGTCCTTGTAAGGAATCGCCAGAAGTTTGACTTTAGAGGAAACGTCCGCAGACCAGGATTTCAACCATAACGCCCTGCGGGCTAGGGCAACAGAACTAGAAATTTTGGCTCCTAGTTTAACAACCTGTAAAATTGCATCTGCAATAAAAGAATTGGCCAATTTAGGAGCTTAAATCCTATCTTGAATTTAATTAAAGGAAGTCTCTACTTGAAGAGAATCAGACAAGGCGTCAAACCAATAAGATGCTGCACTAGTCACAGTGGCAATACACACCGCAGGTTGCCATTGGAGACCTTGATGAACATAAATCTATTTTCAAATAACCCTCAAGCTTCTTGTCCATCGGATCCTTGAAAGAGCAGCTATCCTCAATAGGAATAGTGGTTCTCTTAGTCAGAGGGGAAATGGCCCCATTAACTTTGGGTACAGTATACCAAGGGTCTTTAATGGAGTCCTCAACAGGAAAAACATTCTTAAAAATGGGAGATGGGGAAAAGACACCCCTGGTTCCTCCCATTCCCTTGAGATAATCTCCCTAGCATGGTCCGGCACAGGAAAAACCTCAGAAGTGGAAGGTTCATCAAAGAAACTATTAAGTTTACTAGATTTCTTAGGAGTGACAACGACAGGGGTATCAGAGTCATCTAAAGTAGCTAAAACCTCCTTTAACAATACACAAAGGTGTTCAAGTTTAAATCTGAAGGATACCAACTCAGTCTCAGAAGAAGGGATTATACTGTCTGAATCTGAGATTTCACCCTCAAAAAGTCCCGATGTATCTTCCTCTTCAGACTTATGAGAAAGGGCAACTTGGGAAGCAGGCACTATAAAGGAGCAATACTGAAGGTCCTGGGAGACAAAAAATCATCTTGAGAAAGCCTGGCAAAAACTGTGAGAAACGTGTTAAGGTTATTAGCTTTACCACTCCTTTCAGGGAGTTAGATTCACAGTCTGCCACATCGAATACCGGCACCATTGAGAACCGCAACTGCAGCTCTTGTGGAAATCCTGAAACCCTGGAGTAAACACAGTTTGCGAGAGATGATAGCAGCTGTCTTTCTGGGCTAGTGAGCAGTTATATATGAGGCGTATTGCATCTTATTATGGGCTCTGATTCTTGCACTTTGTGTAAGTAGATTTTAATTAGCGTGTATTTTGTATCAATAAACCTACACTTGAATCCTCTTTGTGCTCTTCTTTTCTTTTCACATGTACAACTTAGGAAGCAGAACTGAGGACAGGTACCTTACTTTCTGAATTTCTAGATTTACCTGTAATCTGGGAATGGCAGATACTGGTGAAGATACCTGGGCAGCAATTTCTGCTTTTAAATAAACTCCACTAGGAGTTATAGAGGAACCACAGGGCACTGCATGTGACACCATTGAGGCTTGGAATGTAGCAGGAAAAAGCTGAGGTATTATTTTAACAGCATCATCCTGAGAGACATTAGGCTCAAAAATATTACCTTTATTTTGCAAGGTTATTTTTTGACACATGACGAACAAAATTGCATAGGAGCTGCAATTTGTGAATCTAAACATAATAAGCATGAATTAATGAGAGCAGGATCTTGCTCCATATTAGACATACAGAGAAAAGATTAGTATGAGCTAAGAAAGGATACTATACACTCTTCTAAAGACACAATCACTATTATGTGTCAAATGACTATACACACAAATGTTAAGCTAAGCTTAAGGGTAGAAAAGTGTGCCTACAAGGCTAAAAGTATCAAAACACCTTTACAAATTTGTTATTTTTTAAAATATTTAATAGATAACAGTGTTTAACAACAGAATAAAAAGGGACGTCTCCCTATATTATAAAATCAAATAGATAAATAATGGCCAATATGTAACAACGATGTCTCAATGTTAAAAGCAAATTTCATCTAGCAAATAAAGGTCTGCAAACTGTATATAACATCAAGGGATTAAAAACAAAACATACAGGGAAATCCCTGCTAGATCATGGGTCTGACATAAAGCACAGTGTCCAGTAGTTGTGCAGCGTGTGTATTTACACGGGGCGGTCATTCATACAGATGAAGAGAGGAACACTCGTTAGTGAGACTCTCCGGTGGTTAATCTAATATAGTTACCAGAGTTCATATAAGGCTACAGTGTCCATAAAGCACTGAGGTTATGAATAATAGTACTTTACCGTATTCAGGTGGTAAGTCTCGGTCAGATCTTGGACCGTTCGTGCGGCTCGTAGCCGCTCTCCAAAAGAATTCTCTGCAAACCTGCTCACGTGTCGGACGGCGTCTGACGTCACCCCTTATTCCTCGTATTCAAGGAGGTGTTACTACGCGTTGCCAAACAGCTGTTTGGAGACTTCTACTTGGTAACCTTGTTCTCCAATGAGGTATATGTTCAGCCCTTAGAGGTTTCTTATGGGCTCACAGCGTTAGATAGAAAGTACAAATTCTTCCTCACTTCCAATGTAGCAATTCAGAGATTAACCCGGGTTAAAAGTGCTGTACAAGAGATGCTTCAGATGAAGGCTGCAATGTCACTTAAACAAGCGACGCGTTTCGCCCTCCCTTGGGCTTTATCAAGATGTTTATGACATGCAGCTCAGACTCTTATATAGGATGTATTCTACCGTGATAGGTTTGCAGATTAATTAATAGGTTGCACCTTCTTTTCTCTTAAGGTGTTATGTGTTCCTTTAATCCATTGTTTTCATCGGCTCACCTTTAGTATAATGTTTTCAAGGTGGAATTATAAAATTATGTAACCCATGATCTAAAAGTTTAGAAATCTTATTAACCTAAGCATACAAATACAAATAAAAATAAAATAAAAATAAAAATCCCTATATAATATAGGAGTTTCACAGATATTAGTGTACAAATACTTGACATTATTTATAGTTATATGATATCTATTATTTCATAAAAAAATATAAAATAAAAATAAAAAGTAGGTTGAGATATACTTATCAATTACTACTCTGTGTGGTATTAATGTCATATGGTGTACCTTCTATAAATTTGTGAAAAAAATATATTATTCGTTTTAAGAATATAATAAAATCGTGCCAGCATTGTGTCTGTATTTTTCCTTCATACCATATAGCTTGTGTTTACGTTTTAAACAATGTGAAACTATAGTTAGTGTAAGTGTGTGTATAGTGTACTATTTGTAACTTAGCTCATAGTCATATGTTGGGCCTCGTGATACTGTAAATAAGTGCAAGTGCATATAAAGTGCATTATCAGTGTAATTATTCAAATAAAAATGGTGATAGGTTTAATTCCGAATTAAGACCTTTTGGAAATAAAGTATCATATTTTTAAATTAATTCGGCCTCTTTTATTAAAAGTGTCTTTTCTGTGTTACCCCCTCTCCAATGTCCCTTAACTTTTTGTATTCCCCAATAATTAAGAGCTTTGGTGTTACCCTGGTGTATTTCTTTAAAATGTTTGTATAATGATGTATCTTCTCTACCTTTTTCAATACTTAACAGATGCTCCCTTATCCTGTCCTTGAGACACCTAGTGGTCTCACCGAAATAAAACAGGTTGCATGAGCATTTTAATGCATAGATAATATTCCTATGTGTGCATCTTATTATTTCCCTTATGATAAAGTTGTTTTCTGAACTATTTCTTTTAAGAGTCTTAAGTTTAGAGCTATGTTTGCATGCTTTGCATGTATAGCAAGGGAAGAAACCTGTTGGTATTTTCCCTTCCATATCTTGCTGGATTTTGCTTTTATGCCTAACTTTTAGTTCACTGGGAGCTAGCATACTTCTAAATTTTTTTTGCTTTTTTAAAAATAAAAGTTGGTTTCTCTGCAAGTTTATCCCCAATTATAATATCCTCTTTTAAGAGGTGCCAATGTTTTCTTATTATTTTTTTTTATAAGAGTATGGTCCGCACTAAAGTCTGTGACAAAGGGAACTTTGATCTTGTCATTTGAATCTTTTTCTTTAATTTTATATTTGAGTAGATCTTCCCTATTAGTTGACCGTGCTTTCTCAATTGCATTATCTATTTTTATTCTTTCGTACCCTCTATCTTCAAATTTCTCTGCTAGAATGACTACCTGATTTTCGTAATCCTCAATTCTCAAGCAATTTCTTTTTATGCGCAGAGTTTGTCCATATGGGATATTATCTTTCCATATTTTTAAATGGCAACTTTCTGCGTGTATTAGATTATCACAATCAACTGGTTTAAAATATGTTTTTGTTTCTAATTTGTCATCAATTATCATAATCTCTAAGTCCAAGAAATTAACCTTGGTATGACTGTGGTTGCAGACAAATTTGAGTCCATAATTATTAATATTCATTTTATCAAAAATCTCTATTAGTTCCCCTTCTGATCCTTTCCATATGATCACCAGGTCATCAATGTACCGCTTATAGAGTATGAGGTTCGCACCGAGAGGGTCATCATGGAAGAAATTATCTTCCCAGACTCCCATAAAAAGATTTGCATAACTCGGTGCGAACCTCGTACCCATAGCAGTCCCTTCCACTTGTCTATAAAACTTATTGTCAAAAGAAAAGAAATTATGCTCCAATATATATTGGATGCCTTTTAATGTGAATTATTTTTGTTGGGGTTCAATATTAGTGTCTTTATCTAAAAAGTATTTAACTGCTGATATCCCTTGTTGGTGATTAATTACGGTATAAAGGGATGATACATCGCATGTAGCGATCATCATACCTTTTTCCCATTCTAGGGAGTTTAAAATATTTAATAGTTGGGTAGAATCTTTTAAATGTGATTTGAGTTTGATTACATAGGGTTGTAAAAATCGGTCTATATACTGGGACAAATTTGATTTGCAGAGATTGAATTAATGCCCGATATAATGGGCCTTCCTGGTGGATTTATTAAGCATTTATGCACCTTTGGCAAATAGTAGAAGATAGGGATTTTAGAATGCTTTGGTGTTAGATAATGGAATTCCTTATCACTTAATATCCCTTTCTTTCTACCTTCAATCAGCATGTTATTAAGAGTTTTTGTACATTTCTCAGTGGGGTTCATAGATATTACTTCATAGGTGTTCCTATCATTCAAAAGTCGGTATGCTTCAGCCAAGTATTTATTAGTATCCATTATTACTTATTATTTTTATTTTATATTTTTTTATGAAATAATAGATATCATATAACTATAAATAATGTCAAGTATTTGTACACTAATATCTGTGAAACTCCTATATTATATAGGGATTTTTATTTTATTTTTATTTGTATTTGTATGCTTAGGTTAATAAGATTTCTAAACTTTTAGATCATGGGTGACATCATTTTATAATTCCACCTTGAAAACATTATACTAAAGGTGAGCCGATGAAAACAATGGATTAAAGGAACACATACCACATTAAGAGAAAAGAAGGTGCAACCTATCAATTAATCTGCAAACCTATCACGGTAGAATACATCCTATATAAGAGTCTGAGCTGCATGTCATGAACATCTTGATAAAGCCCAAGGGAGGGCGAAACACGTCGCTTGTTTAAGTGACATTGCAGCCTTCATCTGAAGCATCTCTTGTACAGCACTTTTAACCCGGGTTAATCTCTGAATTGCTACATTGGAAGTGAGGAAGAATTTGTACTTTCTATCTAATGCTGTGAGCCCATAAGAAACCTCTAAGGGCTGAACATATACCTCATTGGAGAACAAGGTTACCAAGTAGAAGTCTCCAAACAGCTGTTTCGTAACGCGCAGTAACACCTCCTTGAATACGAGGAATAAGGGGTGACGTCAGACGCCGTCCGACACGTAAGCAGGTTTGCAGAGAATTCTTTTGGAGAGCGGCTGCGAGCCGCACAAACGGTCCAAGATCTGACCGAGACTTACCACCTGAATACGGTAAAGTACTATTATTCATAACCTCAGTGCTTTATGGACACTGTAGCCTTATATGAACTCTGGTAACTATATTAGATTAACCACCGGAGAGTCTCACTAACCAGTGTTCCTCTCTTCATCTGTATGAATTACCGCCCAGTGTAAATACACACGCTGCACAACTACTGGACACTGTGCTTTATGTCAGACCCATGATCTAGCAGGGATTTCCCTGTATGTTTTGTTTTTAATCCCTTGATGTTATATACAGTTTGCAGACCTTTATTTGCTAGATGAAATTTGCTTTTAACATTGAGACTCCATATTAGACATTTTATGTTCCCCACACAAAATAACAAGGGCACTATTAAGGCAAACTTCTCACTTATCTTAGTTTTTATAGATACTTATTGAGTTAGTATCATTATACATTTATATTGTGAAAAGTGGTGCTAGCATTAGTTATTTGAACATTCACAAACCATTTGGGACATAGAATCCCTGAAGGAAAAATGCTTGGGTAGCACTCTGTGCCCAGACTATATTGGGAGAATCAGGGCAATTTAAAATATAACTTTTATTTCCTTGATTAAAAAAATGGGTGAACACAAAACATTTAAAATTTTGCTCTATCGTGAATAGCTAATCAAATATGTGAGATCTGTTATAATCAATTTGGCCTGATACTTATTAATGTATTATCAGTTCTCACTGTGTTATTGATACCATTTATTTTCGGTTGGCTCGTATCGAGGTTATAGTGTGATTATAATGCACTATTATTGATTTGTTGGCTGTCACACTGTATTTCTGGTGATCCAATTCTGGTTCTCCCAGTTGAATCGATGGGTAATGCAGCTATCAATTGAGTTTATGGTGTGTGCTCATTAGAACTGTTGTATATGAATTCTCAGTTAGTTTGTTAAATATGGAGTTCATAAATTTCTACCATTATGTAACAACCTGTAACTCCTTATTAACTGAAATTGTGGAGTGAGACAGTTCAATTCTGGCAGGATACGGTAATAATATTATTGTGGATAGACTATGAATCCGTCTTGTAATCTATGTATGGCTATATGCCTATTTGTGATTAAAGCTTGTGACAACCTATGTGTCACTATTGTTTATCGTTGTGTGTATATATGTATTCTTCTGTTGATTCAATGTATAGTTTGTACTTATGTTATTATTATTATAGTTTTGCACCCTCCTCTAATTTGGATGTTTGGTTCACATTAGTTATATTGATTCAGTGGATGTGCATATTTATTATCTATTTCTATGATTACAGCATCTGTATCAATAGTTACTATCACTATTGTGCTATATGATTTATATAGAATAGTATGTTCTGTTAGTGCACACTGTTCCACTTTAGTTGTCTCAATATATATAGACTGTTATAGAGCAGTATGTTCTGTTGGTGCGTACTACTTCACTCAGATTGTTTCAATATATACCAGCATATATTGCTTTATTGGATCAATGTATCACTTTCTCTTGTTTTATCCCAAATATTGTGGTCTCATACCCCAATTATCTTACTTCAACTGCTTGGATTACTGGATTGCGACTGGAGAATATTAGCACATAAAATTTATTCAAATGCAATACTGTTATGTGCTATCTTAGCCTTTGGTTAACTATATACGATTATTGCCCAGTCTTTTTGAATTGCTAATCTTTATTTTACCGTATAACTACTATCCACTTCTCTCTGTTATTACTGTCAATCATGCGTTTCTTATATGTTTGTAGCTAGCGTTGTTACTTGTATCAGACATTCACTTCATGCACACACCATCCTTCATCCATGTAGTTTTTTTAAATATCTGCTTTTATACGTCATCTAGTAACCTTGTTCAATGCTTTGAGCTGTGTTAGCTCCGTTGCGTAATTAAATTAACCTGTTACTAGAATACACAGTCACACGGTGTCCGTTTAAATATTGGGTTAGACTGATAAATGTGTACTTCTACAATAGATTTTGTCATTTACCCCTCTATATATAAACAGTGCTCCGTGCTTCCATTAAGCTTATCGTTGGTTTGTTAATAAGTTATAGCTGCTTATTGTGCCTCTATATTCACAAGCTTGTCCCTTCTAATAGGTTATAGCTTTGTACTGTGCCTCTGTATTCACAAGCTTGTCCCCGCTAATAAGTTATAGCTTTTACTGTGCCTCTATATTCACACAATAATCCCCACTATAGATATACCACATTAAGAGAAAAGAAGGTGCAACCTATCAATTAATCTGCAAACCTATCAAGGTAGAATACATCCTATATAAGAGTCTGAGCTGCATGTCATGAACATCTTGATAAAGCCCAAGGGAGGGCGAAACACGTCGCTTGTTTAAGTGACATTGCAGCCTTCATCTGAAGCATCTCTTGTACAGCACTTTTAACCCGGGTTAATCTCTGAATTGCTACATTGGAAGTGAGGAAGAATTTGTACTTTCTATCTAATGCTGTGAGCCCATAAGAAACCTCTAAGGGCTGAACATATACCTCATTGGAGAACAAGGTTACCAAGTAGAAGTCTCCAAACAGCTGTTTCGTAACGCGCAGTAACACCTCCTTGAATACGAGGAATAAGGGGTGACGTCAGACGCCGTCCGACACGTGAGCAGGTTTGCAGAGAATTCTTTTGGAGAGCGGCTGCGAGCCGCACGAACGGTCCAAGATCTGACCGAGACTTACCACCTGAATACGGTAAAGTACTATTATTCATAACCTCAGTGCTTTATGGACACTGTAGCCTTATATGAACTCTGGTAACTATATTAGATTAACCACCGGAGAGTCTCACTAACCAGTGTTCCTCTCTTCATCTGTATGAATTACCGCCCAGTGTAAATACACACGCTGCACAACTACTGGACACTGTGCTTTATGTCAGACCCATGATCTAGCAGGGATTTCCCTGTATGTTTTGTTTTTAATCCCTTGATGTTATATACAGTTTGCAGACCATTATTTGCTAGATGAAATTTGCTTTTAACATTGAGACTCCATATTAGACATGTTGTGAAACAGTAAATAAACTTGTACAGATATGTTTCAAAGATTTTAATATTCAATTGAAATAAGCCAAAGAAATAAATGACTTTAAATGTTATCCTAAATTAAGATCGATCCCCAGCTAAAATTATGTGAGAAAAGTTAATGACAATGTTTTCCTCAGAAACATTATAAAGTAAAGCCGGTCATGTGACCGCAACTGCGGAGCTCAAATTACTGCTGAGACACAGAGAGGCATTAACAATAGCTTCCTGGTACACTGAGTACCAGAAAGAACCATTTTTTTCAAACTGGACAGTTTAAAATGTTGCTTTGGTTTCTTTTAAAGGAAAGGGGAAATTAATAAGCTGTTGAAATAGAAAATTCAGCCTTACTTTCAGTTTAAACTTGTATTGTTTTATCAAGTAAATATGTGTCAGAAAATAAAGCCTAATAACATTTTACCCTTTCTTTTTAAAAGAGTTTAAATGTTAGTCTCACACATGCTACAGTGCCTGCTTCATGCCCCAGTGTAACCCATACATCAGGATTATCTATATCCCAATAAAAAAGCAGTGTCTTTTAATTTGTTAAGTGCATGGTCTCCCCCAACTGGAAGAAAAAGCACTTACCTGCTCCGCTGTCCGGCATGCAGACAGTTACAAGGTATGAGAAAACACAGTTCTTCACAGAGACCTTTGAAAAAGAAATAACAGAGTAACCAACTCTGACTTTCTAAACTAGGGCAGCAATTATTAGGAAAACACAGTAAGTACCTTTTTACAAGTTCCTAACTGCTTTAAAGCCACCACTAACCGACTGCAAGTAATTTTGTAGAATATGGCTATACCCCAAAGCTTGCTTGTAGATTAAATCAAAAATTTTCTTCAGACACCTAAACTTCACCTCCTCCATGCACCGAAGGCCAAGAGAATGACTGGGGGTTGTGGGTAAGGGAGTGATACTTAGCAGTTTAACTGTGGTGCTCTTTGCCGCCTCCTGCTGGCCAGGAGTGATATTCCCAAAAGCCGTGGACTCACCATAACTTAAGAAAGAAAATTTATATTTAACATTGCAAATATATATCCCATATATATATATATATATATATATATATATATATATATATACACATACATATATATATATATATATATATATATATATATATATATATATATATATATATATATATATATATATATACATACAGTCATGGCCAGAAATATTGGCACCGCTGCATTTCTGTCAGATAATGCACCACTCTGTCAGATAATGCACCACTTCGCCCAGAAAATTGTTGCAATTACAGGCATTCTCATGTTTATTTCTTTTGTTTGTATTGGTATGACATAAAAAAAGGGAGAGAAAAAAAGCCAAATCTGAAACATTCCACATAAAACTCCAAAAATGGACTAGATAAAATTATTGGCACCCTCAATCTAATATTTGGTAGCACATCCCTTGTAAAAAATAACTGAAATCAATTGCTTCCTGTAACCATCAATGAGTTTCATACACCTCTCTATTAGAATTTTGGACCACTCTTCTTTCGCCAACTGCTCCAGGTCTCAGATTGGAAGGGTTCCTTGTACCAACTGCTGTTTTGAGATCTCGCCACATGTGCTCTATGGAATTGAGATCTGGACTCATTGCTGGCCAGTTCAGTACTCTACAGTGCTTTGTCTTAAACCATTTCTGTGTGCTTTGGGTCCTGCTGTAAAACCCATGACCTCTAACAGAGACCCAACTTTCTGACACTGAGCCCTACATTGCACCATAGAATTCTTTGGTAGTCATAAGATTGTATATTGTCATGCACACAGTCAAGACATCCAGTGCCTGAAGCAGCAAAGCAACCCCAAAACATAATTGAACCTCCACCATGTTTGACTGTAGGGACTGTATTCTTTTCTTTAAAAGCCTAATTTCTTTTTCTGAAAACAGTAGAATGATGGGCTTTACAAAAAAGCTGTAATTTTGTTTAGTCTGTCCAGACCAAATTCTCACAAAAGGATTTTGGCTTCCTCAAGTAAGTTTTGGAAAAATCCAATCTGGCTTTTTTATGTTTCTGTGTCAGCAGTGGGGTCCTCCTGGGTCTCCTACCATAGTGTCCCTTTTCAATCAGATAGCGACATATAGTGCAAGCTGACACAATTGAACTTTGTACCTGAAGGTCAGCTTTAATTTGTCTGGAATTTGATCAAGGTTCTTTATCCACCATTCGAACAATCCTTTGTTGCAATCTTTCTTTTAAATTCTTTTTTTATTGGGAGAACAGAGAATACAACTAAATACAAAAATAACCATCTTGTGTATCCACGCAGGGATATGTGGAAATTTATATAATTAGATACAGAACATGACAAGAACCAGGGCAAATATATTGCATAGTGTTAAATAAATACAACCAGAAGTAAGAAGATTAGCAAAAAAAATACATGTAACACTGCAGTTGATCTGGCGAACACACAACACCATTTATAACGTCAGATCTGGCAACGCTAGTCTCCAGACCAGGAACAGAAAGATGGGCCCTGGAGTTCTCATTTGGTTCTCCTTTTACTTTTCATTCCTTATAGCATCATGACTCTCATAGAATACAACAAATTTAAAGGGGAGGGGAGAGAGAGAAAAAAAAAAAGGACGGTGGAATTGGATGTCTTGTGGGTTTTCAGTGTGGGAACTTCTCTATCCATGGTGACCATATATCTAAATAGGAGTCCATTTTATTTAGAACTGAATAAGAGTATGATTCCATTTGCTGTAGGAAGTGTGTGGTAGCTATAATTTGTGGGATGGTAGGGGGTAAGTTTTGCTTCCATGCTTTCGCAATCTCAAGTTTAATGGACATAAGTAGGTAAATAGTTAGGGATTTTTGATCCGGGACATTGACGGGAAATCTAAGTGTAGGAGGCAAGTCTGCAGACTAAGGGCAGGGGTAATGTGTAATGAGTTAAAGTTGTTGAACATCTGCATCCAGACTGGTACAATTTTTGGGCACCGAATGTGGCTCTCTGTGCCTAGTAGACCACACCCTCTCCAACAAGTCAAAGGGTGATTATTGTAGATTTTGTGTAAAGCAGTAGTGACTAAGTGCCATCTTACAGTAATCGTATAGTGCAGTTCCCACATAGTTGCACAATGCAACAACCTCTTAGTAAAAAGGATCTCTCTGTGCCATGTATCAATGTCAGCAGAAAAGTTTAATTCCCTCTCCCATGCAAGGTGTTGTGATATCTTATGGTGTAAGTAAGGCTCAAGAAGGAGACTATAATGGAATAAAAGTGTCCCCTTGGGTAAGTGGCCTTGTGTCCATCTTTGTTCCCACAAAGTAACCTCCCTAAGGTCTCCCCTTAGGAATCCCCATGCTCTATGAAGAGAGCACAGGCGGAATGATTCGACTCTTAAAGTAGGTGGTATCTGTAAGTCATTGCAAATACTGTTGTGTGACAGTGTGTTTGTATGATCGTAGAGATCTGATATGGAGGCAACAGGAAAGTTTCACCAGGTAAAAATATGAGTCAGGAAGGCAAAAGAGGGAGCTGGTGATTGTCTGTCATGGTGACAGATGTGGGGCAATAGTAAGAAGTTGTCTGATCTGTCCCTAGAACTGTAGAGTATCTAGAATCACGGGGTGAGTAGTTTTAAGATATCCCCAACAATGTGAAGGGATCCAGGGGAGGTCACATAGAAGTAAACCCCGTGGGAGAAGTGATTGTTCCACTTCCCTCCAGGAGGAGGCACCGACTGTGTCACTCCAACTCATAAGGTGGGTCAACAGCACAGATTGGTAATAGAGGATAATGTTTGGTAGACTAAGTCAACCATTAGCGGTATCTCTTTGTAAGGTCTGTTTGGAAGTTCTAGGTTTTTTTACTTTCCAGATGTACGTGGTAATAAGGCTTTGTAATCTATTGAGTTTGGGCCTAGGGATGTTAATCAGGAGGGAGCAAAAGAGATAAAGAAATTTGGGGATGAAAGACATTTTAATAGCAGCTATCCTTCCAGTCCACGAGATTTCTCAAAATTCCCATGATTCAAGAAGCTTTTGCCATTCAGGGAGTCTGTCAGAATAGTTTTTAGTAATGACAATGGTCGTGGACATGCTCAGATATGTACCTAAGAGCTTAATAGAGTGTGCGGACCACTGGAATTTATAATGTTTCTGTAGGGGGGTCAGCTCATGGGGTGGAATGTTCAAATGTAGGGCTTCGGTTTTAGTTACGTTTAATTTATAATAGTTTATGGAGTTAAAATGGGCAAGGAGTTTAAAGACAGCCGGGAGAGACTTGGAGGGGTTGATTAATAGGAGTGTGATGTCATCTGCATAGAGGGCGATTTTATGCTGAGTCTCCAGAATAGGGACACCTGAGATGGCTGGATCCAATCTAATGGCTTGAGCTACCGGCTCTATGGAGAGGGCAAATAGGAGCGACGAAAGGGGGCACCCCTGCCTAGTCCCATTGGAAATCTCAAAAAGGCCAGACTGGAAACCCACATCCTTGACTTTAGCTGACAAATTGGAGTATAGGGCCTGTATCATGACTATAAATTCATTTGGAAGCTTAAATGTTGGCAGCGTCTCCCATAAGTATACCCTGTCAAAGGCCTTTTAATGACAGGGCGAGCAGAGGCACATCCATCTTAGTTGCTCCAAGCAAGATGTCCAATACCCGTCTCATAGTGTCTGGACCCTCCCTCTGGGGAATAAAGCCCACCTGATCGGGATAGACCAAGTTTGGGACTATCTTAGCCAGGGGACGAGCTATGATTTGGGAGTATAATTTGGTATCTAAATTAAGCAATGAGATGGGGCGATAACTACCGCAATCTGATGAATCTTTGCCTGGTTTGAGGATGGTAGTGATTGTGGCTTCTAAATATTCTTTGCGGAAGCAACCGTTATGCTTCACTTCGTTAAAGGTTCTACATAAGATGGGGGCAATAATGGGGTCAAAAGTTTTGTAGAATTGTCCAGTGAAGCCGTCTGGGCCTAGGGATTTTACTACTTTAAGTTCTTTTATGCTAAAGCGTACTTCGTCAAGCAATCGGGGCAATAAGATCCTGCACTTTTTCTTGGGGTAGAGAAGGGAGGCTTAAAGACTTCAGAAATGAGCAGATTTCTACTAAGGAAAGTAATTGGTTAGGTTCGCTAGCCTCTAAGTTGTAGAGTTTGGAGTAAAATTCCTTAAAGGCCTCTCCAATCTCTATCGGGGAAGAAACCGGACCATATTGTATGTTTATGCGAGTTATTTTACTCTGAGCTGCCCGGTTCCTGAGTTTCATTGCTAAGAGTGAGGATGCCTTATTACTTTTATAGTAGTATATCTGTTTAAGTTTTTCAAGATTGGTTTGTGTTTTCTGGAATTCAAGTGTTCTGATCTGTCGTACGACTTCTGTGAGTTGAGAGTTAAGTGTCAAGTGTTGTGGAGTAGGAAGTAGAGAGTTGGTTTCTGAGAGATCTAAGTCAACAGTTTAGTGAAGCCAGTGATTCTCCCTGTGTTCTCTGTAGTTGTGATGCTTTAGCAATGTAGTGTCCCCTAAGAAAAGCCTTAAGTGAGGCCCTTAAAACCTCTGAGGTAACATGTGAGGTGTCGTTTAGGGTGAGAAAATCAGAAATAGCCTCTTGAGTTTCTAGTTGAAGAGTGGGGTGGGTGACTAAAAAGTCTTTAAGTTGCCATGAGGGGGGGTGAATGTGTGAGAGGTGAGGGCCTATTGTTATTAACAGGGAATCGTGGTCAGACCAGGACACAGGGGATATCCTAGCATAAATGACATGATCCAAGGCGCAGGAACTTAAAAAGAAGAAATCTATGCAAATGTAGGATTTATGTTGGGGGGAGTAGAACGTGAACTCTTTGTCTGTAGGGTGGAGGGCTCTCCATACATCGTATAGGTCATATTGATTAAACAATTTTTTAAATGCTACAGACAGGGGGTGAGTAGATCTCTCAGATAGGGAAATCTTAGGTCCCATTCTGTCTAACCTAGGGTCCTATATTAGATTGAAGTCTCCTCCTAATATCAGTTCCCCCTGCTTGACTGCTGACACTGAGGTCTGCACTGAGTTGTCTAAGGAACTTAATTTGTCTCGTATTAGGGGCGTAGGCATTTACAAGGGTGACTAGCTTGTCGTTTAATCTGCAAACCAGGATTATAAATCTGGCTTGTGGATCCCATTCTTTGTATATAGGTTTGCATATGAGAAGGGAGTTAATAAGGATCGCAACCCCTCTGGATTTGGATATTTATTATAATTACGTTTGGGAACTTATATAGCATCATGGGAAATCTGTGTTTGTTAACCAATGCATCTCTTGAATATAAGCTACATCTTCTCTGGAGCGTTGGAGCATATTCAGTAGGAGGCTGCGCTTAGTAGGGGAGTTAAGGCCCTGAGAGTTGAGTGTCAAAATACGTATTTGCGCCATGATCGGGGGAGGAGCAAGGATAAAAAAAAGAAGGAATAAATGTAAATCAAACTACAAGAGTAAATAGTCCTTTCGAGTAATTGAGAATGTTAAGTAATACAAGAGCTGGGGGGGGAGTTCAGCGGGCGAGAGCCGCTTGAAGATAGTTGTGGAGATGGAGGGGGCGGAGTTCAAGATGGAATTTATATGCAGTGCTCTTGGGGGTGCACTGGATGTTATATGTTCATGGTGGACCAAGTGCTGTGGGGGTCTATACTAAACTGGGGCTAAGAGATTTATATAGGTGAATGCTTTAGTGAAAGGAAAAGACTTGGGGAGGCAAGCCGAGTAGGAGTAGGAGCTACTAAGTAAGTGAGATGGAGTGGGTGCCGGGGGAAGGAGGGGATAGATCTCCACCTGGGGTGAATCTGTTCAATAATCCTAGATGAAATGGGAGACGAGGATAGGAGAGTACCTTACTTCAATATAGTATACATTAGTGCAAGAAAATAAAAATAGCAGTATCACAGGTAAAATATGATCTTATAGTATAACATAGCAAATAAACATGCACAAACAAACAACCCAATACAAAGAACAATTTAAGTAGTGCATGGTGTTATGAGGGCCTCATGAAGAGTACAGTTACAGAAAGGTCTGAAGTAGAAGGGAATCTCCATAACATTTACATTGGTATCTTCTTACAAATGTGTGGAGGAGATAAGATATTGTGCTCGTCCCTGAGGTGAGTAAACATTATGACGTTTGTTCTCCACTTTCAATACTCTTCTCTGCCCTCCCCCACCTCCCAATACAACTTCTCTGTCAGCTCAAGACTTTGCCAACCACTTCATTAATCGAAAAAAAAACAAAAAAAAACATCTTCCACGGGTTTGCCGGGGGCCAAGAGCTGAAGAATTAAAAGAATATTAATAATTATAATGCTGCAAAGTTTTACATACTGTTGATTGTCTCTTAGGAGAAATGCATTGCATTTGAGAACAGTGGCAGATAATGAAAGTGGTAATCATGTGTCTCTCCCCTCCCCATTCTGTGGCAAAGTTTGTTTTTGTTTTAAAATGTTCATGTTTTTCATCTGGAGCCAGATTACGCGTGGAACGCTAACAGTTACGAGCAAGCAAAAAGGGGTTTATCTTGGTTGTTTATGCGCATGGTGTTTTCCGCTCGTATAACAAGTTGAAAGTAAAAGTGATCGCTTTAGTGCAATTGAAGTTAACACTGCATCCTCAGAACTCAGGTAAACTGTTTCGCAAAACAAATAAGTGCCACAAAACACATCAAAAATACATTACAAAATATAGTTACACTCATAATAACACTATTTAATAAAACTTATTTTAAAAAAAATTTCCCCAAAAAAATTTATAATGGTTGACAGACCGCCTGGTACCCCACCTGGGTACCTCTCCAAAAGCTGGCTCCTGCCCTCCAAACCCCTCCAGCAGATAGATAGCCAACACCAGCCCTTTACCCCAACCAAGATACAGGACTCAAGTTTATGTGAAACTGTTTATTGCAAGGCTCACACACATTTTATACACTTCCAGGGACAATCCTCCTTCATGAAGAGACATTGGGGTCGATTTATGAAGCAGCAGATGTTGCTTCCGACCCTCATCGCTTCAGGTCTGCCTGAAGCAGAAGTTAAGAAGCAGCAGTCATAAGACCGCTGCTCCTTAACTCGTCCGCCACCTCTGAGGTGATGGCCAGAAATCAGCCGATCGGATAAGATCGGGTTGATTGACACCCCCTGCTAGCGACAATCGGCCGCAAATGGGCAGGGGGCGGCATTGCACAAGCATTTCACTAGAAATGCTTGTGAAATGATAAATTTCGACATTGTATGCTGTTGGCATTTATCAATGTGTGGCAGACATGATCTGATACAGTGGATCATGTCCACCCGCACATTAGTTAATTGGTCCCATTAACTAGATCAGCAGGTCAAACAATAGAAATGTCTCCAAACTGTTGAAAAATACATACAACCAGTAGAAACATGACATTTCAAGCTTTAAACATTCATCTAATCTGCTAGGCACTAGACAAGTCAGGAGGTTTAGTAGTTGCAGGAACCCTCCACCCTGCCTCCCTTGTCTATGTCCTAGGAAACATGTACACTGTAAGTCCTGATTAGCCTGTGTGTGCCCATCAAGATGCCCAAAAACAGTTCCACAGTCCCAGCTCTCTTCCGTGCACTGACCGGCACAAATAGGGCAAAATCCCTGGTCTCTTCAACGGGTCATAATCAGTGGGCAGGAGGCTAGCCCATAGCCCACTTTAGAATCCCCAGTGAAGGTAGGTTCCATGACAGGCTTAAAGATATGAGGTCTCAGGTATTAGAAGAAAAAAAGGGACTGCAAAGGGCTTTAACTTAGAGATACATACATATACATCTCTAAAGATGAATGTGTGTGTGTATATATATATATATATATATATATATATGTATGACTACAGGGAGTGCAGAATTATTAGGCAAATTAGTATTTTGACCACATCATCCTCTTTATGCATGTTGTCTTACTCCAAGCTGTATAGGCTCGAAAGCCTACTACCAATTAAGCATATTAGGTGATGTGCATCTCTGTAATGAGAAGGGGTGTGGTCTAATGACATCAACACCCTATATCAGGTGTGCATAATTATTAGGCAACTTCCTTTCCTTTGGCAAAATGGGTCAAAAGAAGGACTTGACAGGCTCAGAAAAGTAAAAAATAGTGAGATATCTTGCAGAGAGATGCAGCACTCTTAAAATTGCAAAGCTTCTGAAGCGTGATCATCAAACAATCAAGCGTTTCATTCAAAATAGTTAACAGGGTCGCAAGAAGCGTGTGGAAAAACCAAGGCGCAAAATAACTGCCCATGAACTGAGAAAAGTCAAGCGTGCAGCTGCCAAGATGCCACTTGCCACCAGTTTGGCCATATTTCAGAGCTGCAACATCACTGGAGTGCCCAAAAGCACAAGGTGTGCAATACTCAGAGACATGGCCAAGGTAAGAAAGGCTGAAAGACGACCACCACTGAACAAGACACACAAGCTGAAACGTCAAGACTGGGCCAAGAAATATCTCAAGACTGATTTTTCTAAGGTTTTATGGACTGATGAAATGAGAGTGAGTCTTGATGGGCCAGATGGATGGGCCCGTGGCTGGATTGGTAAAGGTCAGAGAGCTCCAGTCCGACTCAGATGTCAGCAAGGTGGAGGTGGAGTACTGGTTTGGGCTGGTATCATCAAAGATGAGCTTGTGGGGCCTTTTAGGGTTGAGGATGGAGTCAAGCTCAACTCCCAGTCCTACTGCCAGTTTCTGGAAGACACCTTCTTCAAGCAGTGGTACAGGGAGAAGTCTGCATCCTTCAAGAAAAACATGATTTTCATGCAGGACAATGCTCCATCACACGCGTCCAAGTACTCCACAGCGTGGCTGGCAAGAAAGGGTATACAAGAAGAAAATCTAATGACATGGCCTCCTTGTTCACCTGATCTGAAACCCATTGAGAACCTGTGGTCCATCATCAAATGTGAGATTTACAAGGAGGGAAAACAGTACACCTCTCTGAACAGTGTCTGGGAGGCTGTGGTTGCTGCTGCACGCAATGTTGATGGTGAACAGATCAAAACACTGACAGAATCCATGGATGGCAGGCTTTTGATTGTCCTTGCAAAGAAAGGTGGCTATATTGGTCACTGATTTGTTTTTGTTTTGTTTTTGAATGTCAGAAATGTATATTTGTGAATGTTGAGATGTTATATTGGTTTCACTGGTAAAAATAAATAATTGAAATGGGTATATATTTGTTTTTTGTTAAGTTGCCTAATAATTATGCACAGTAATAGTCACCTGCACACACAGATATCCCCCTAAAATAGCTATAACTAAAAACAAACTAAAAACTACTTCCAAAACTATTCAGCTTTGATATTAATGAGTTTTCTGGGTTCATTGAGAACATGGTTGTTGTTCAATAATAAAATTAATCCTCAAAAATACAACTTGCCTAATAATTCTGCACTCCCTGTATATGGGGTTGTCATTTTCCTTGTTCAGAGGAGAATTGACTGGTATTTTAGGACTGGGCTGACCATGTCGGCGGGATCAGACTGATATACTACAGGAAAATTTTCCTCTGTGAAAAGCACAATTGGGCAGAAAGATGCTACTTCCAGGTGGTAACCTGGACATAGAACAAGCTATTTAAGCTTCTGTTCGTTCCTGGCAGACTGCTTCTCTTTCTGTTATGCATATGTATAATGACCCTGGGGATAGTCTCCCTAAAGGGTGATGGGGGAAACCAGACGTGGACTTCTTGCCCAATGTGCTTAGAGGAATATGGCTGCACCTCACTGACGAAGCCCAGAGAAGGCTGAAACGGCTTAAAGATATGAGGTCTCAGGTGTTAGAAGAAAAAAAAAGACTGCAAAGGGCTTTAACTTAGAGATACATACATATACATCTCTAAAGATGTATGTGTATGTATATATATATATATATATATATATATATATATATATAACCATCTGGGGTTGCCTTTTCCTTGTTCAGAGGAGAATTGCCTGGTATTTCGGGGCTGGACTGACCATGTCAGTGGGATCAGACTAATATACTACAGGAAAGTTTTCCTCTGTGAAAAGCACAATTGGGCAGAAATAAACTTCTTCCAGGTGGTAGCTGGGCCATAGAACAAGCTATTTAAGCTGCTGTTCGTTCATGGCAGACTGCTTCTCTTTCTGTTTCTCAGAAAACATGTACCCTGAGACCGATGGTCCTGCGTAATCCACCAAGAAAGTGAATCTCTTGTTAGAGGATCCAGGTCTATACTCTACGAGAGATCTGAGTGGTCTCTGTTCCATTGACTGAGCATGCAAAGCTGTAGGGGTCTCAGATGGAACTTAGCAAAAGGAATGATGTCCATGGAAGCAACCATTAAACCAATTACTTCCATGCACTGAGCCACTGATGTATGGACAGAGGACCAAAGAGAAAGGCAAGAAGACATAATTTTGGAATTTCTGACATCTGTCAGAAACGTCTTCATTGATAGAGAATCTATATTTGTTCCTAAGAAACACACCCTGGTGTCTGGAACTAGGGAACTCTTTTTCAGATTCAATTTCCACCCATGGGAATGTAGAATAGACAACATCTCGGTATGAGATATTGCTAACTTAAAGGATGGTGCTTGAACCAATATATTGTCCAGGTAAGGCACCACCGCTATTCCCTGAGATCTGACCACTGCCAAAAGAGCCTCTAGGAGCTTTGTAAAAATTTGAAGAGCTGTGGCAAGGTCAAAGGGAAGAGCAACAAACTGGAAATGGTTGTCCAGAAAGGCAAACCACAGGAATTGGTGATGTTCCCTGTGAATGGGAACATGCAGATACACATCCTTCAGGTCTATTTTAGTCATGACCTGACCTTCCTGAACCAAGGGTAGAATGGAACGAAAAGCTTCCATTTTGAAGGACGAAACCTTGAGGACTTTGTTCAGACACTTAAGGTCTAATATGGGATGGTAAGTTCCCTCTTTTTTGGAAACCACAAAAATGCTTGAATAGAATCCTTGACGCTGTTTCTACGTGAAACTAGAACAATCACTCCCAGGGAAGATAGGTCCTTTACGCAGTTTAAAAAGGCCTCACTCTTTACCTGGTTTGCAGATAGCCTTGACAGGATAAATCTGCCCCTGGGGAGACAAGACTTGAATCCTATTCTGTATCCCTGAGATACTATGTCCACTGCCCAAGGATCTGGGACATCGGGGATCCAAGCTTGCCAAAAAAAGGAAAGCCTGCATCCCACTTGATCCAAGACTGGATCGGGTGCGGACCCTTCATGCTGATTTAGAATCAGCGGAAGGCTTCTTGGCTTGTTTTCTCTTATTCCAAGGCTGACTGGATCTTTATGAGGACCTGGAATGCTCCGGCTTGGAAGAGGAAGACTTTTGTCCTTTGAAGTTAGGAAAGGAACAAAATTTAGAATTGTGGCGACCCTTAGGTCTATTATTCTTGTACTGAGGTAGAAAAGATCCCTTTCAACCAGTAAATTCAGAAATGATCTCAGCCAGACCAGGACCAAATAAAGTCTTCCCCTTAAAAGGTAAAGACATAAGTTTGAATTTAGATGTTGCATCAGCCGACCAAGATTTTAACCACAGAGCTCTGAAAGCTAGAACTGCAAGGCTAGAAATCTTGGCTACCAGTCTGACCACATGCATACTGACATCGCAGATAAAAGTATTAGCCAGTTTTAGAGCCTTGATCCTATCTTGGATCTCCTCTATAGTAGTCTCTTCTGAAATCAGGTCAGACAAGGCATCACACCAATAAGATGCTGCCCTCGCAACCGTAGCAATACTTTCAACTGGTTGCCATTGTAATCCCTTATGAATATATATTTTTTGTAAGTAAGCCTCTAACTTTTTATTCATGGGATCCTTAAAAGAAGAGCTATCCTCAATAGGGTTAGTAGTTCTCTTAGCTAGAGTAGAGATAGCTCCCTCTACCTTGTCTACAGAGCGCAAAAAGTCACATACAGAGTCAGGGGATGGGGAAAACAGGGGATGGGGAAAAATGAATCCCTGGCTTTTCCCATTCCTGAGCTATAATTTCTGGCATACGGCCTGGAACTGGAAAAACTTTAACAGATGAAGGAATTACATCAAACACTCTGTTAAGCTTAATAGACTTCTTTGGTGTCTCAGCGACAGTAGAGTCAGAGTCTTCTGAAGTAGTAAGGACGTCTTTCAAAAGTAACCAGAGGTGTCCCAGTTTAAACCTAAAATTAACCTCCTCTAAATCTGTAGTACTAGCCACTACTGTCTCAGAGTCAGATATTTTGCCCTCAGAAGCTACTGAGGTATCATCTTCATCAGAGACTGACTAATGCAGCCCTAGCAGAGTCAGAACCCTTAGTAGCTGAAATATTTTTTGATTTCCACTTTCGCTTACCAGCAACAGGAAACATTGATAAAGCAGTAGAAAACGCAGAAGTTATCTGCACAGCAAAATCTTCTGGTAAATAAACACCCCAGGAGGATGTTGAGTGGAACCACAGGGTACTACAGTGAAACTGCTAAAGCGTGTGACGTTTGAGGGGAAAGCTTAGGCATGGCACGGACAACATTATTCTGAGAGACAGATGTCTCTAAAAAGGGAACTTTTATGTTTAGATAAAAGCATATTGTTTAAACATGAGGAGCAAAACTGCACAGGGGGAATAATCTGAGCCTCCAAGCAATATAAACATTTTTCAAAAGACACACTAGAATTTGATTCAGGGTCCATGATGATATGAAATTGGTCCCCACTAGCAAAATAATGTCCAAATACATTTTAAGAATGTAGCCCCAAAATTTGATACTCATAAACAAAATATGTGAATACTATAGGAACTAAAAATTAACAAGCACTTTTAACCCTCAGCTCAGCTGAGGACTCACTACTCCATAGAAACAGCAGAGATGATTCACCAGATGGAGATCTGCAAATTAAGTAAAACAGAACCGGATCGATAGATAAGGCCGCAGCTGATATACAGTTTAATAATACTCCGTCCCACTGACGTCTTAGCGGCTAATACAAATCACCACTCCATTCTGAACATAAAGCCAGCTGAAATACAGAACGGCAAAACACTCTGCTTGACTGTCAGCTTAATAAAAAAAGCCATGGAGCGCAAGCACAGAGGGCAGTCACATGACCGCATTAGAAAAAAGAAACTACGCCACAGTAAAAACATTGCGAAAACAACGGACGCAATAAAATAAAACTATAACGTATCCTCAACCCAATAATAAGCAAATACCTTTAGCAAGCTTAAAGAGACACTGAACCCAATTTTTTTCTTTTGCGATTCAGATAGAGCATGCAATTTTTTTTTAAAATATTTATTTATATCCAACAGAGTGTACAATCAAACGAGTTCAATCTCCCTGTACCTTGCAGGGCCAGGTAAGACTTACTATATTGCACAATAAACACCTTTAGAACAACAATTTCATTTTCTCTTGCCAAATCAATGATCTTGTTATATAAAACATTTGTACACCTAGCTGGGATTTTCCTATTTTCAATACATAGAGTGCACCATTAAACTCTCTTTAAATAAACAAAAACACACAGAATGCAATTTTATAAAACAATACTGCATCATCGATATTAGTAGAATACAAAGAAAAGAAAAACCAAAATATGAAATAATATCTTTACATGTTGGTTATGAAAATCTTCTTATTTAACTTATGATTCTAATGAACGGAAACCTGCGTATCTTCTGCAGTTCATATTCCATAATATATTTCTTGATATAGAATGAAGCAGATCAAAACAGGGCATAGCCACCAACATAACGAAACATAAACCATAGAAGTAATAAACCAAAGAAAAAAAAAAGAAAAGAAAAATGTCCCTCCTCCTCCCGATCCCCCCTCCCCCCTCTAACCCTCCTAATATCACCAGCTGTCTAATAAAACTATTTCAGAATTTCTGAACGGAGAGATCATATGGTCAATTTCAGAAGGTGTAAATATTTTAATAAATTTGGCCCATTTCCTGAAAAAGGTTACTATTTCTTGTTCTGAGTTCAAATCTGTAGCTAGTTGTTCAATTAAGAATTGTTTCTTAAGATAGTTCCTTACTTCTGGCTTGTAGGTATACAAAGAAATCTTTATTATTAAGTTTAAACTCCTGTTTCAGATCTTCAAAAGATTTGAGAATTCCTATCTCTGAAAACATTTGTGATACCAAGTGAAAACCTTGATTGTACCAGTGTTGTAATACCGCAGACTGTGTTCCTTCCTGGAATTCGGGGTTCCCCAAAAAAATTTGAAATCTAGGTATGTTGGTATCTACTTCGGCACGTACTCCTATCTTCCCCCAGGCTAAAAATACTGAATATATAGTTTTAAGATTTTTCACTTGTTTAGGAATTGTTTTTGATGGGAGGTGAAGCAGTGCTATAGGCTGCATTGGATAGATCATACTTGTTTCAAGATCATAATCTAAGAAGTGATTTGACTCCGCGATCCAGTCTGCTGCTATTCGTCCTAAGAAAACTAAATTATACAAATATATATCAGGCAATGCTAGACCAGCCATTTGCCTGGGTAAATTTAGTCTCTGTAAAGATATTCTAGGTTTTTTTTGAGTACCAAATAAAATATCGGAGTGCGGTGTTAAATTTTTTAATATCGTATCTTTTCAGAATAATAGGAAGATTTTGAAACATGTAGCAAAGCTTCGGAAGTAGTACCATTTTGAACAGCGCAATACGTCCAGATAAAGATATAGGCAAATTCTGCCAGCTCCTCATATAGTGAATAGATTGTGAAAGAGTTGGAGTGATATTTAAGGAAAACCAATCTTGTGGGTCCGCGGATATCAAGATGCCTAAGTATCTAAAAGATTTGGAAACCGTCTTAAAAGGATATTCTTTCAGAGAATGTTCTGTTGTTCTCAACCACAGAAGTTCTGATTTTGTGTTGTTCATTCTATAGCCTGAACATGAACCATACAGGTCAATTATATCTAGAAGTGATGGAATGTTCTTACGAGTATTCGATATATATAACAGTAATTCATCTGCATATAATGCAACCTTAACCTCTTTTTTAGAGATTCAAATTCCTTCAACTAGTTGTCTGATTTTATTGGCTAGTGGTTCAATTGCTAAATTGAATAGTAACGGTGATAATGGGCAGCCTTGCCGTGTACCTTTTTCTAGTCTTATTTTTTCCGATAACATTCCATGAACAACTATAGAGGTGGAAGATTGTAAGCATATATTTTTAACTAGGTTGAGGAAATTATTCCTCAATCCAAAGCACTCTAGTGTATCTACTAAATACTCATGACTAACCCTATTGAACGCTTTCTCTGCGTCAATTGCGAGTATTGCTGCATCTGGGGAGTCTGTAGGGATCCTATCCTCTGAATTTTTAAAATAGTCTATAATCAATAAAAGTTGTCTAATTTTGGCAGCATAGCTTCGTTTGGTTAAGAACCCCACTTGATCTTTATGAATAATCTCATTTAACCCTTTTTGTAGTCTTTTAGCTATAATAGTAGTTAGTATATTATAGTCCGTGTTTAATAATGCGATCGGTCTATATGATTCCCTGTTATGTGGATCCTTTCCTGGTTTAGGGATAAGAATATTGTGGGATTCCACAAAGTAGGGAGATAACTGAGCATTTTCCTGGTAATAGAAATTATAGAGTTTAGTCATATGGGGGGTTATTGAGGATCCCAAAGTCCTGTAGAATTCGTTTGGTATTGCATCAGGACCTGGGGTTTTCTCGAGCTTCAGTGCCTGAATTGTTTGAGAGACCTCTGATTCAGTAATCGGGGCATTTAACGAAGAGTTAAAGTCCTCACTACATCTTATAATGGGTAAATTTTCCCAAAATCTAACCTGAGCTCCTTTCTCAATCAGAGAGGATGAATAGATGGATTTATAGTACTCAAATAAGGATTCTGAGATTTCCTCCGATTTGATGAGCTGCTTCTTCTCAACCTGTAAGAATTCGATTGTGTTAGATTGTTTAGAGTTATTCACCAATTTGGAAAGCAGTTTACCAGATTTATTGCCATATTTAAAAAGTTTAGATTGATATTTCATCTCTGTTTGTACTGTGTGAGTAGTTATAAAGATATCTCGTTCCTGTTTTGCCTTGATATATTTTTTCCAATTTTCCTCAGTAGGGGATAAAGGGTATCTATTATATGTATTTGTTACCATAGCTGTTATCTGTCTTTCCTTTGCTCGGGAGTCGCGCTTAATTTTTGTTGTATAGGCAATAATGTCCCCTCTTAAAACGGCTTTTGCTGCCTCCCAGAGAGTCGAAGGACTAGATACTGAGCCCTCGTTTAGTTTAAAGAATTCCACCAACTTATTTTTGAGCCAGTTTATATATTTTAAGTATTTACTTAAATATTTTGGGTAGAAGAAACGTGCCCCATTTGGACTAGAGTTCTGAATTGGGATATCTAACATTATAGGGGCGTGATCTGAAATGCAGATTTCTGCAATCGCCGCCTTAGCCCCGATATGATATAAGCTATCATTAATTAGGAAGAGATCAATTCTTGATAAAGATTTGGTAGCTTTTGAGTAACAGGTATAATTCTTAGTATCCGGGTTCTGAGCCCTCCACACGTCCCTAACTGCCAGATTTAAAAATATGTTATTATAGAGTTTTGTTTCTAGATTATCTTTTTTGGTCTTCCTTTGTGAGACCCCACGCCTGAGTCTATCCATAAAAAACCGTGGAGACATATTAAAATCCCCGGCTAGGATCACATGACCCTCTGCTACCTGAAGAATTTTAGACTGGAGAGAGTCCCAGAACCTATGGTCGATTATATTGGGTGCATATAAATTACATATAGTATATATTGAGTTTAATATTTTAATTTTTAATATTATATATCTGCTTTCCGAGTCTATTACTGTTAACAGTTTATCATATGTTAGTTTTTTCCCAAGAAGGATAGCTACACCTTTTTTCCTACTTAATGAGGGCGCAAATATAGCTTCTGCCACCCATGCTGATTTTAATTTTAATGATTCCTCAGTGTTTAGGTGCGTTTCCTGTAGTAGCGCAATAGAGGTATTCAATCTCTGTAGGTGTGATAGAATTGTCTTCCGCTATATTCCAAGATGAAATTCTAAGCCTATTTTTCATAAGTTTTTACCTAATAAATGTGTTGACGTTTTGGGGTGGAGGAGAAAGATCTGGGGGAAGGAGGGGAAAAAAAAAAAAAAGCAGGTAAATCCTTCCGATAAAGCATTTGTTTATGTTTACTTTTAAACCAAGAAGAAACAAAATAAACTTAGAAAAAAAACAGAAACCAGTATAAAATAGTGAAAATAAAATACAATAATTATCCATTGCAGCCATGTTCCGCTAGTTTTTTTTTCTGCCTCTGCTGCTGAATTAAAAAAGAAAGTCTGACATTGCAGAAACAATCTTAGTCTAGCAGGATATATAACTGTAGCCTGCCACCCTGCTTTAACATTTTGCCACAGACTGGGGAGAGTTCCTTCCTCTTCCTGGAAGTCTCAATAGAGAAGTCCTGGAATAGGAGGATTTTATTGCCTTCATATAAAATAGGTTGTTTTTTGCGATAATATTGAAGAAATAGCATTTCATCCTGAAAATTCAGGAATTTTGCTATGATTGGTCTTGGATTAGTTAAATTGGCAGAGCTCTCTGTTGCTCTCCCCAGTCTGTGGACTCTTTCAATTAGGGCAGGAGACTGAGTGTCTGGCATTTTTAACATTAAGGGTAAAGTATGGGTCATAACCTTCATAAGGTCTTCTTGTTTAGAGGAATCTGGGAATCCAATGATTCTCAGATTGTTCCTCCTTGACCTGTTCTCGAGGTCGTCTATCTTTGCCTGTAGTTTTGAAATCTCGCTCTGATTATTCTCTATTTGAGGTATATATGCGTTTGTTGTATCCTCTAACTCTGAAATACGTTCCTCCGCTTCCTGTAGTCTTGTAGAATTGTCTGATCTCTACCGTTAGTAAAGTGATATCTTGCTTGATTTCATTCTTTAAGATATCAAATTTGGGTGATATGGCCTCTAGGATGCTGTTTACTAAAGCTTGATTATCTTGTAAGGTCGTAGATTTTTGAAGTTTTGACGGGGTAGTTTCTTCAGAAATTTCGGGTGAAGGTTCAGAAAGGTTCTTATTTCTGCGTTCCCTATTTTTCGACGCCATGCCTGGATTGTGCTTAGAAGTGACAGAAGGAGATGTGATATATTTATCCATAGAAAGAATGCTATTGTGCACCGTGTGTTATTAGGAATTGGTGTGCAGTGTGAAACAATTCTCGATAGGGGTGAGGGAGAGAAAAAAAAAAAAATAAAAGGAAGAAAGTGCAAGTGATATTCTCTAAAAATCAGGAAGTGAAATGTGCAATGTGAAACACCATGCTGTGAGTGTGGGAGAGGAAAAAAAAAAAAGAAGAAGATAAGAATTAAGAGTTATAGTAAGACCAGAAGATGGCGGCAAATTAAGGGTGGCTATTGCCTATGCAATTATTTAAATTTCTCTCAAAACCTAAAGCTAGTTCTTCGTCTTTCTGTGCTATTGGTAGTTAAATTGTAATACTTTTTATAGGGTGACCTTTAACCACCTTTATTTTTTATTTATCTGCATTATTTCATCTAGATTTTGCTAGAGGAATATCCGCTATATTTATACACACCCAATCTGAAGTAAAAGAGTTTTACCAATATTGTTTATACAAAGTTAGCAAGTTATCTCCTAACCCTTTACATTCAATTCAATGGGCTTTTTGGAACTATAAATCTATTCACCTAGAGTTCTAAATAACCAAAGTATATAAATCTCACTCTGAGAATATTCTCTTTATCCCTGCCTATATTCTAAAAATATGTGTAGGTAATGAAGAGCAGTTTAATGTAGAACTTTGATGACAGTAAACTCGTTAAATTATGACCGACTTTATAGCAACACTATTTTTGGTTTGTGCTTAATGTCAGTCAATTCCCTGGGATTTCAGCAGTAAAAAATAGCTAGTTAGTAGCTACCTCCAGAGATGATTTACCCTTACTGGGTTATAAATGTTATCCTTTAACTCCTTTGGGATACATCAGTATATTTATTATTTACTTTACTGATTCTAATAATCTATAAACTGCGTTAGCTTCCTATATTCCTTATAATCCCTCTATAGTCAATAGTATTATTTATGCCACAATTTTTTTTTTCTTTCAAAACATCAGATGTCACATAGCCTCCCAAAAACAGTAGGTTACCATATTACTAGTGTCATAATCCCAAAACTGAACCACTCCAATACAGCAGAGTTATACCCTTTCAGGGTTTTAAGTAAAGGGTCCTTAAACTTTCTTAAACAATAATAAACAGTTCACTATTTGGTGAGGTAAAATTATATAGGGTAAAGGGCTTCAGATTTCTGATTTTATGTCTCTGGAAATTTATGTAGATTTCCCTTTCCTGATGCCACAGCTTCTTGTTTTCCCAGCGATTTTCACTGAAGGACACAACTACCTCTATATGTGGAATATAACCTGCGACTTTTACTCCTCGGTAGTGTGTCTTTAATAGTCCTCAGTAACCAGCCGCCGCCATTATTGGATCTATATTTTTAAATATGGTTACTCCGGACCTGGTTAATTGTTCAGGATAATTTAAACAGTCCATATAACAAAGGAAATCAAATTTACCCTGCACTCACCACTGCTGCAACAATAGACTTCTCTTTATCCTTGATGAATTGGAGCCGCTGCAGTATTTCTCCTTGTCCTGGGACTTTGCAGCTCAGGTCTGAGCCCAGCGATTTGTAGTGTTTTTTGCCCAGACTCCTTACTCGTCCAGCTCCGTTCCGCTACTCGCAATATCCTTGCGATCAAACCTGAGCTGGATTATCGCTCCCTGCAGCTGAGTTAGGTGGAGATCCTTAGCTGTGAGGGAGGGTCCGTAGAAGCCTGGCAATCTGAGCACCGAACCCTGCCGACTCCCCACATGCAGCACCGGTGGGTGAGGAGGGCAGTTTTAGATCCAGGCCACAGCAAACAAACCCCCAGGTAAGAAGACCCCCAAGGGGGATGTAGGTATAACTCAGTTGGCTATACATTCCTTCCTACAGGTAGCGGAATACTCCTGTAGCGGCTGAGGTAACTACTCCTTGCGGGCAAGCAGATCTCAAGCTGTCAGCAGCTCCCCACTCGCAGCATCAGTGGTTGGGGAGAAGACAAATTGCGATACACCTCTCAGCTGTAGCCCCAATTCTCCTGCACGCTGTGCTCTCAACCGGTATCTTGACCTCTTCTATGGGCGTTAGGGTGAGTGCGGGCTATATACTTTTTATTCCACGGATACGTTGATGCAGTAAAAAAAAGACAAAACCTGGCTGTCCACCCCTCTCTCCTTTACAGAGCAGGAAAAAGGGGGGGTGAGTAGATGTATTTTACCGTAAGGGAGCTTAGTCTTACAGCCAGCCGAGACCAGCTCCAGGTAACATAGTTCTTAGTCAGCGTAGCTGGAAACACACGCTATAGAGGGAAATACCAGGGTGAAAATCTAACTGGCTGCAGGGTTTGAAAGGACAGGTGAAGCAAGTCCTTCTCTCCTACAAATCAAGGTGAGCTCCTGGCGCGAACAACTGCCTCTGAAGCACCTGCAGGGGAACAAAGCCTGCTCATGCACTGACTCCTCCTCTTCCCTCAGGCAGAGCATGCAATTTTAATCAACTTTCTAATTTACTCCTATTATCAATTTTTCTTCGTTCTCTTGCTATCTTTATTTGAAAAAGAAGGCATCTAAGCGTTTTATTTTGGTTCAGTACTCTCGACAGCACTTTTTTATTGGTGGATGAATGTATCCACCAATCAGCAAGAACAACCCAGGTTGTTTACCAAAAATGGGCTGGCATCTAAACTTACATTCTTGCATGTCAAATAAAGATACCAAGAGAATGAAGAAAATATGATAATAGGGATAAAATAGAAAGTTGCTTAAAATGTCATGCTCTATCTGAATCGCAAAAGAAAACATTTGGGTTTAGTGTCCCTTTAATATACCTTATGCCTTAATACATTAATAAATAATTATACAGGCTCCTTAACCCTCTCATGCCAGTCTCTAAAAATTATCTTCCAAAGTAAGCCCCTGTCTGAATAAATCTCTTCTTTAGATATAGAATATGTCGCCAGAAGAAATCCACAGAGGATTTAACTATTAAAGTGCTGGTTCCTTCAAACCTAGAAGCACTTACCTGTGGATCCTGGACAGGACAGGATAGGGAAAGGCTTCTTAGGTGTGGCAGACATATCACCTCTGACAGGGACCTGTAGAAGAAGAAAAGAGTAATCAACCCGGACTTTCTATAATAGGGGTAGCAATAATGTTAGACAAAGACCACCTCACCGTCTAACTGCTAAAAGCCACCATTACTCTTACTAAAGATATTTACATGGACACAGCATAGCCCCAATCCTTGCTTGCAGGGAAAAGTACCCAGAGAATTAAATATCTTCAGACACCATCTTCGCCATCCTCCCGATGATCAAGGCAAAGAATGACAGGGGATTGTGGGTAAGAGAAGTGACAATTAACAGCTCTGCTGGGGTGTTTGGGATAGTGGTTGGACTGAAAGTAAGGAGGGGGAATTGATGCACACCTTATAAAACTTTATCCCAATGTTTTATAGAAATTAGCTGAGGTGATGGTAGGTGGCGCAAATCAATGCTGATTCCCTTTAGTGAAGTGTTGCTGTCTCAATGTTATTGCTTATTAGTTACGTGAGTTCCGTGGTGAATTTCTATTTGCTTTGTTTAAATTGCTGATAATATCGATTTCTATTATTATTATAGATTTTAATTGATAATATACTCCTTATATAAATAACTCCTTATATAAAAAAAAAGCCTTTAGGTAGGTAAATATAAAAACAATTTATTCTCACAATATGTAAAAATGTATACACTTAATGTACTATTGACACCGGTGTCTTAGTTGCTAAAAAATACTATAAAATAGACAAACATAAAATACACAAACATAAAATACAATTTCAAGTTAAAATGATATAATTTCAAGTTTAAAATGATACTAATACATTGAGTGTTAGTGTTACACTTTACTTATTCCCACAGTAAGGCCTAATTTCAAGGTTATGTTGCAATATTATTGACATTCATATATTTTAGCAATGAACTGCTATTAGTCTTTTATAACGTTATGACCTTACAGTTTTGGCCGGGTATACGTGATAATACACTATATTCTAATAGTGCTGGTTGTGCTGTTTTAACAGTGCTCTAAAGTACCTTGAAGTGTATCCGTCTGTTGACACTGTATCCGTTGGGGAATATTGCGGTTAAATATATGCCGCTGCTTGATTCCCTTTAGTGTATCCGTCTAATGACACGTTTTCCGTTTGAGAATACTGCGGTTAAATAAATGCTGCTGTTTGATTTTCTTAGGTGACTGGGTTTGCTGGATGAGTTGTGATGTTAGATCTCTCTGGCGGTTAAATATATGCCGCTGCGGTGACTTTGTTGCAGTTAGGTTCACCCTGCAATAAAAAATGTGGATGATGTTATTCTTCGTGGTGATTCACACTGACGTGAATGTTTCCTGCGGTTTCCCGTGACCGCTTGAAGTGTTGTCGGTCAGTGACCGATCTAGCTTTTCAAGGATGGTGGTTCCTGATATTTTGTCCGTCGGGTGTGAGGTCTTTATCGCTTCAGATGTTTATTCGTCTGCTTCCGTTTACAGTCGGTCAGTGACCGATCTGGCTGTGTTCTTAGATGTTTAGATGGAAGCGCTTTTCTTGTGTCCTGTAGTCCTGCAAATCCTTGTGAGGGTGCTCGGGTATCAACGCGTTTCGGCTTCAAAGCCTTTCTCAAGATACCTGATGAGTGGATTGGCCTGCTATTTATACCTGTTTCGGTTAACTGTTAAACTGCCAGTATGATGTTCTTCCAATTTTCAATTTTGGTTAGTTTGTGAATTTGAGGATGTTAACATTCAACAAGACTTGATTCTGGTTAAATTATCTTTCTTACATATTTTCTAATATTTTTACTTTCTGGTATTCTATCTTTTACATGTTTTTACTTAATCGTTTGTGAATAATCATTTCTTATTTTGCATAATATTGCAACATGGCTATAAGGAGTATGTATAAATCATATAACAAATTTAATTTTGGGTAATTTTCATACACTTAAGTTTCTACTTTGTCGTGTGTGAGTGTTCATTTTTTTTGTTGTTTTTAGTTGTGCATATTTTGGAGTGTGTTGTTACGTTTCCCTGATGTTGCGCTGGTTCGTATTTGGGCATAAAGATCATAATTAGCTTAGATCAGATTATAGGTAAAATCAATATGCAATTTATAATGTCGATATTGCTTGGAAATTGATTGGGGTTAGATTGTTACTTTATTTTCTACTATAGGTTTTATATATCCTGATTTTGTGGGTCTGAAATTGCCACACCTATAAATTTGAATTTCCAAATTTGTTACTTTTTGTACTTTGTTGACGGACTTTAACATGTGTATATCCCTAAAAAACGTAGTCTAATTTTGGGTTGGTGCAACATTAACTCCGGATATAGAGTATAGCGATGAACTGGTACTTCTTTGACTTAGCGTCTGGGCTATTAAGGAGTGTCATATAAGTTATTACGTGTGTCCAATAAATTATTAATAATTATAATATATTTTTTGTTTTATATGACTTTTCATGATATGAATGTAATTATGAGTGTAATTAAAGTCTGTAGACAATTAGGTTTGAAGTATACTACAGGATGGCGTTTAAGTCCATTTCACTGTTTAGACCTTTAGGGTATAGAGTACCCATTTCAAATATTAGTTTGGCTTCTTGGTGTAGAAGTTTTTTCCCTAGATCGCCTCCTCTGCTGTCTGGTTTAATCTTTCTAATGCCCCAAAATAGCATTTCATTTGGATTTCCTTTATGGCATGTTTTAAAGTGTGCGTATAGTTTTGTGTTATCTCTTTCTTTTTCAATACTTAGGATGTGCTCTCTCATCCTGTCCTTCAACTTTCTGCTAGTTTGGCCTAAGTATTGAAGTTTGCAAGTGCATTCTATTAGATATATGATATTGGTATCCGTGCATCTGATAATGTCATTAATTTTTACTTCTTTATTTGTCACAGTTGATCTGACTGATTTAGATTTGATACTGTGTTTACAAGATTTACACTCGTGGCATGGGAAAAAAACAGATATAGTTTCATTGTTAAGGTCTCGTTGGGCGGTGTGGTTTTTTTGTTGTTTGTACTCGCTGGGTGCTAGGATATTTTTCAGACTTGTGGCTTTTCGAAATATAATATCTGGATGTTGTTTTAGTCTTTTCCCAAGGATAGGGTCACTTTTTGCAAGATGCCAGTGCTTCTTTATAATTTTTTCTATCTGTTTGTGTTGGCTGGAATATGTAGTGATGAATGGAATTTGATAGGGGTCTCTGTCTTCCTGTTTTTTCGTGTTATTTTTATCCTCCAGAAGGGCCTTTCTATCTATTGATCTGACTAGTTTTTTTGTGTCTACTAGAGTTTTAGGGTGATATCCCTTTTCGGCAAATCTTTTGTCTAAAATTTCAGCTTGTGTGTCGTAGTCAGTTACTTTGGTACAGTTCCTTCTTATTCTCGAATACTGTCCTTTAGGTATATTATTTTTCCATTTTGTGTGGTGGCAACTTTTATAGTCAATGTAGCTATTTGCATCTACTTTTTAAAAAAAAGTTGTTGTGGTGATCTCGTTATTTATTATGGCTATCTCTATGTCTAGAAAGCTAATTTTAGTTTTGTTATGTTCATGTGTAAATTTTAAACCGAAGTCGTTATTGTTAAAGTCTAGTATGAACTCCTCTAATAGTTCCTCATCTCCTCTCCAAATAATGAATATGTCATCTATGAACCGTTTGTAGAGCACGAGATTCGCACCCCACGGAGTATTCGATAAAAATTGCTCCTCAAAATGTCCTACAAATAAATTGGCATAACTGGGTGCGAATCTCGTGCCCATAGCTGTTCCTCTTTTTTGTATATAATGACTACCGTTGAAAGAAAAATAGTTATTTTTAAGTATGAATTCCATACATTGTAATATAAATTCTTTTTGGGGTTTTTCCATTTCGCTGTCTTTCGTTAAAAAGGAATTTGTGGCTTCTAAGCCTTTTGAATGGTCTATGCAAGTGTATAGGCTACTTACATCGCAAGTGACTAAGATGTAGTTTTCTTTCCAATTGATATGGTCAATAAGATTTAGGAAATGCTTAGTGTCTCTTAAGTGGGAGGGTATGTTTTTTACATATTTTTGAAGAAAGAAGTCTGTGTATTGAGATAGGTTTGATGTCAGTGAATTTATTCCCGATATTATGGGACGTCCTGGGGGGTTGGTTAAATCCTTGTGGATTTTTGGCAGGAAATAAAAGACTGGGGTTCTGGGATGTTCTATCAAAATAAAATTGAGTTCTTGGTTGTTTATTATGCCTTTGTCTTTAGCTGAGAGGATCATTTTATCTAAATTCTTTCTCATTTGCTCAATTGGGTTACCTGTTAATTTATTGTATGTTGTTTTGTCCCCTAATAATCTTTCGGCTTCTTTAAGATAATTTTCAGTGTCCATAATGACAACTCCTCCCCCTTTATCGGCCTGTTTTATAGTGATGTTTTTGTTCGCTTTAAGCTCTTTTAGGACCTCATTTTCTTTTTTACTTAAATTCCATTTGAGCTCTTTATTATCTTCTAGTTTTTCAATATCCTCTTTTACCTTTTTTTCAAATGTTTCAATAATGCTACCTTTTTCTTGAGTGGGATTAAAAGTGGATTTTTGTTTGAAATTAGTGTGAATGTATTTTGATGTGTAGTTAATGTTATTTTCCAGAGGGTTTCTCAAAAAATACTTTTTTAGAGCTAGTTTTCTTGTGAATTGATTCACATTTATCAGTGTTTCAAATTTGTTGATTTTACAGGACGGGGCAAATGATAGACCTTTGTTGAGTATTGTTTTTTGTTTATCATTAAGTGTTAATTTACTCAGATTAAAGATACCTTTAGGTTCTATTTGGATTTCTTCGTTGCTTTTTTTGAGTCTCCCTCCCCTTCCTCTGTTTCCTCTAATCTTCTTTTTCCTTTCGGTGGGTCGTGTGTTTGGTTTGGGCCTTCTTCTAAAAAAGATCTGTGGTTTATTGTCTTGGTGGATGTAGTGGGGGTTCTGGCTTCTTCTTCATGACTTAGTGCACTGTATCTGTTCTGGTGTTCTAAATTTCTTTCTGGTGGATGTGTGGTGGTGCTCTGTTTTTTAAAATTTTCTTTAGTTTTCGGTGATTGTGGTCTTTTAAAATTTTCCTTTGGTGTTTCCCTATCCACTTGTTCTTTATTTTGATTTCTCCAAGTGTGATTGTGGTTGTAATTATCATAATTGTGGTTTTCAAATCTTCGTTCCCCATGGTTTCTATAATTTTGAAAATGTTAATCTCTATTCTCATCTTGGTAGTGTTCATATTTGTTAAAACGTGAATCTCTATTATCACCTCTATACTGTTCATTTCTATTATAATAGTGCTCATTAGCATCTCTATAGTTATTTCTGTAGTGGTGATTTCTATTTGAATTTTGGTAATTGTTTGAATTTTGGTAATCATTCTGTATATAGTTTCTGTGTTCTGGTGTATATTCTTCTTCCGTGTTGTGTCTAACACCTTCTTTGTGTGAATGTCCTGTATCCCTTCTTCCAAGTAATTCTCTATTACTATGTTTATATTCATTATAAGTATATTCGTTATGTCTGTAGTTGTCACGTTTGTAATTTCTATCTCTATCGTTGTTCCAGTTTCTATATTGATTATAGTGGTTACTTGGTCTTTGGAATCTATTCATGTAATTTCCGTTGTTATGATTGTGGTATCTATGATAGTTATAGTTGCTATCATTACGTGTATGATTTAAGGTCTTTCCTGTGTTTTGTTGTTCAACCTGCATGTTCCCTGTGTCAGGTTCATTAACGAATTTTTTATTACTAAAGAGTAATCTGTGATTGGGTTGTGTATCTTCATTGGTATTATCTGTTTGTCTTTTGTAGTCCTCAATGTCTCTATTGAATTTTTTCCATTTTATTTCTATTATATCTTTGTTTAATTCACCTAGTTTTTTAGCTATTTCTTGTTGTTTTGTGTTCAAAGAATCTGTTAGGTCTGTGTGTTCCAATTTTTCTTTATAATTTTGAATTTTGATCCCTAGTTCCTGTGAAGTTATTTCTCTTGATTTTATAATTACTGTTATAAGTTTGAGGGAAGCTGTTTCCAGAATGTCAAACCACTCTTTACTATGTTCTTCATTTAGTTCGAACGTGCAATCTTTTTTAAGTCGTAGGCCCCTTGGGACCATGTTTTCTTTTATGTATTTGTTTAGGAAAGCTAACTCCAATTTTTGTTTTATTTCCTTGAATAGAATGTTTTCTAATTCACTTATAGTGTCTTTCTCATTGATATAATCTATTTTATTAAAATTTGAATTCACGGGGTCAATTTTATTTGAAATATCATCAAGGATGTTATTTCTAGTGTTAAATATGTCCATTCTTCCGGTGTTTCTAACTTGGTAACCTTTCTTATCAGTCTAGGGATAAATTAATGTATGTGTGTTTGGGATAGTGGTTGGACTGAAAGTAAGGAGGGGGAATTGATGCACACCTTATAAAACTTTATCCCAATGTTTTATAGAAATTAGCTGAGGTGATGGTAGGTGGCGCAAATCAATGCTGATTCCCTTTAGTGAAGTGTTGCTGTCTCAATGTTATTGTTTATTAGTTACGTGAGTTCCGTGGTGAATTTCTATTTGCTTTGTTTAAATTGCTGATAATATCGATTTCTATTATTATTATAGATTTTAATTGATAATATACTCCTTATATAAATAACTCCTTATATAAAAAAAAAAAAAAAGCCTTTAGGTAGGTAAATATAAAAACAATTTATTCTCACAATATGTAAAAATGTATACACTTTATGTACTATTGACACCGGTGTCTTAGTTGCTAAAAAATACTATAAAATAGACAAACATAAAATACACAAACATAAAATACAATTTCAAGTTAAAATGATATAATTTCAAGTTTAAAATGATACTAATACGTTGAGTGTTAGTGTTACACTTTACTTATTCCCACAGTAAGGCCTAATTTCAAGGTTATGTTGCAATATTATTGACATTCATATATTTTAGCAATGAACTGCTATTAGTCTTTTAAAACGTTATGACCTTACAGTTTTGGCCGGGTATACGTGATAATACACTATATTCTAATAGTGCTGGTTGTGCTGTTTTAACAGTGCTCTAAAGTACCTTGAAGTGTATCCGTCTGTTGACACTGTATCCGTTGGGGAATATTGCGGTTAAATATATGCCGCTGCTTGATTCCCTTTAGTGTATCTGTCTAATGACACGTTTTCCGTTTGAGAATACTGCGGTTAAATAAATGCCGCTGTTTGATTTTCTTAGGTGACTGGGTTTGCTGGATCAGTTGTGATGTTAGATCTCTCTGGCGGTTAAATATATGCCGCTGCGGTGACTTTGTTGCAGTTAGGTTCACCCTGCAATAAAAAATGTGGATGATGTTATTCTTCGTGGTGATTCACACTGACGTGAATGTTTCCTGCGGTTTCCCGTGACCGCTTGAAGTGTTGTCGGTCAGTGACCGATCTTGCTTTTCAAGGATGGTGGTTCTTGATATTTTGTCCGTCGGGTGTGAGGTCTTTATCGCTTCAGATGTTTATTCGTCTGCTTCCGTTTACTGTCGGTCAGTGACCGATCTGGCTGTGTTCTTAGATGTTTAGATGGAAGCGCTTTTCTTGTGTCCTGTAGTCCTGCAAATCCTTGTGAGGGTGCTCGGGTATCAACGCGTTTCGGCTTCAAAGCCTTTCTCAAGATACCTGATGAGTGGATTGGCCTGCTATTTATACCTGTTTCGGTTAACTGTTAAACTGCCAGTATGATGTTCTTCCAATTTTCAATTTTGGTTAGTTTGTGAATTTGAGGATGTTAACATTCAACAAGACTTGATTCTGGTTAAATTATCTTTCTTACATATTTTCTAATATTTTTACTTTCTGGTATTCTATCTTTTACATGTTTTTACTTAATCGTTTGTGAATAATCATTTCTTATTTTGCATAATATTGCAACATGGCTATAAGGAGTATGTATAAATCATATAACAAATTTAATTTTGGGTAATTTTCATACACTTAAGTTTCTACTTTGTCGTGTGTGAGTGTTCATTTTTGTTGTTGTTTTTAGTTGTGCATATTTTGGAGTGTGTTGTTACGTTTCCCTGATGTTGCGCTGGTTCGTATTTGGGCATAAAGATCATAATTAGCTTAGATCAGATTATAGGTAAAATCAATATGCAATTTATAATGTCGATATTGCTTGGAAATTGATTGGGGTTAGATTGTTACTTTATTATCTACTATAGGTTTTATATATCCTGATTTTGTGGGTCTGAAATTGCCACACCTATAAATTTGAATTTCCAAATTTGTTACTTTTTGTACTTTGTTGACGGACTTTAACATGTGCATATCCCTAAAAAACGTAGTCTAATTTTGGGTTGGTGCAACATTAACTCCGGATATAGAGTATAGCGATGAACTGGTACTTCTTTGACTTAGCGTCTGGGCTATTAAGGAGTGTCATATAAGTTATTACGTGTGTCCAATAAATTATTAATAATTATAATATATTTTTTGTTTTATATGACTTTTCATGATATGAATGTAATTATGAGTGTAATTAAAGTCTGTAGACAATTAGGTTTGAAGTATACTACAGGATGGCGTTTAAGTCCATTTCACTGTTTAGACCTTTAGGGTATAGAGTACCCATTTCAAATATTAGTTTGGCTTCTTGGTGTAGAAGTTTTTTCCCTAGATCGCCTCCTCTGCTGTCTGGTTTAATCTTTCTAATGCCCCAAAATAGCATTTCATTTGGATTTCCTTTATGGCATGTTTTAAAGTGTGCGTATAGTTTTGTGTTATCTCTTTCTTTTTCAATACTTAGGATGTGCTCTCTCATCCTGTCCTTCAACTTTCTGCTAGTTTGGCCTAAGTATTGAAGTTTGCAAGTGCATTCTATTAGATATATGATATTGGTATCCGTGCATCTGATAATGTCATTAATTTTTACTTCTTTATTTGTCACAGTTGATCTGACTGATTTAGATTTGATACTGTGTTTACAAGATTTACACTCGTGGCATGGGAAAAAAACAGATATAGTTTCATTGTTAAGGTCTCGTTGGGCGGTGTGGTTTTTTTGTTGTTTGTACTCGCTGGGTGCTAGGATATTTTTCAGACTTGTGGCTTTTCGAAATATAATATCTGGATGTTGTTTTAGTCTTTTCCCAAGGATAGGGTCACTTTTTGCAAGATGCCAGTGCTTCTTTATAATTTTTTCTATCTGTTTGTGTTGGCTGGAATATGTAGTGATGAATGGAATTTGATAGGGGTCTCTGTCTTCCTGTTTTTTCGTGTTATTTTTATCCTCCAGAAGGGCCTTTCTATCTATTGATCTGACTAGTTTTTTTGTGTCTACTAGAGTTTTAGGGTGATATCCCTTTTCGGCAAATCTTTTGTCTAAAATTTCAGCTTGTGTGTCGTAGTCAGTTACTTTGGTACAGTTCCTTCTTATTCTCGAATACTGTCCTTTAGGTATATTATTTTTCCATTTTGTGTGGTGGCAACTTTTATAGTCAATGTAGCTATTTGCATCTACTTTTTAAAAAAAAGTTGTTGTGGTGATCTCGTTATTTATTATGGCTATCTCTATGTCTAGAAAGCTAATTTTAGTTTTGTTATGTTCATGTGTAAATTTTAAACCGAAGTCGTTATTGTTAAAGTCTAGTATGAACTCCTCTAATAGTTCCTCATCTCCTCTCCAAATAATGAATATGTCATCTATGAACCGTTTGTAGAGCACGAGATTCGCACCCCACGGAGTATTCGATAAAAATTGCTCCTCAAAATGTCCTACAAATAAATTGGCATAACTGGGTGCGAATCTCGTGCCCATAGCTGTTCCTCTTTTTTGTATATAATGACTACCGTTGAAAGAAAAATAGTTATTTTTAAGTATGAATTCCATACATTGTAATATAAATTCTTTTTGGGGTTTTTCCATTTCGCTGTCTTTCGTTAAAAAGGAATTTGTGGCTTCTAAGCCTTTTGAATGGTCTATGCAAGTGTATAGGCTACTTACATCGCAAGTGACTAAGATGTAGTTTTCTTTCCAATTGATATGGTCAATAAGATTCAGGAAATGCTTAGTGTCTCTTAAGTGGGAGGGTATGTTTTTTACATATTTTTGAAGAAAGAAGTCTGTGTATTGAGATAGGTTTGATGTCAGTGAATTTATTCCCGATATTATGGGACGTCCTGGGGGGTTGGTTAAATCCTTGTGGATTTTCGGCAGGAAAATAAAAGACTGGGGTTCTGGGATGTTCTATCAAAATAAAATTGAGTTCTTGGTTGTTTATTATGCCTTTGTCTTTAGCTGAGAGGATCATTTTATCTAAATTCTTTCTCATTTGCTCAATTGGGTTACCTGTTAATTTATTGTATGTTGTTTTGTCCCCTAATAATCTTTCGGCTTCTTTAAGATACTTTTCAGTGTCCATAATGACAACTCCTCCCCCTTTATCGGCCTGTTTTATAGTGATGTTTTTGTTCTCTTTAAGCTCTTTTAGAACCTCATTTTCTTTTTTACTTAAATTCCATTTGAGCTCTTTATTATCTTCTAGTTTTTCAATATCCTCTTTTACCTTTTTTTCAAATGTTTCAATCATGCTACCTTTTTCTTGAGTGGGATTAAAAGTGGATTTTTGTTTGAAATTAGTGTGAATGTATTTTGATGTGTAGTTAATGTTATTTTCCAGAGGGTTTCTCAAAAAATACTTTTTTAGAGCTAGTTTTCTTGTGAATTGATTCACATTTATCAGTGTTTCAAATTTGTTGATTTTACAGGACGGGGCAAATGATAGACCTTTGTTGAGTATTGTTTTTTGTTTATCATTAAGTGTTAATTTACTCAGATTAAAGATACCTTTAGGTTCTATTTGGATTTCTTCGTTGCTTTTTTTGAGTCTCCCTCCCCTTCCTCTGTTTCCTCTAATCTTCTTTTTCCTTTCGGTGGGTCGTGTGTTTGGTTTGGGCCTTCTTCTAAAAAAGATCTGTGGTTTATTGTCTTGGTGGATGTAGTGGGGGTTCTGGCTTCTTCTTCATGACTTAGTGCACTGTATCTGTTCTGGTGTTCTAAATTTCTTTCTGGTGGATGTGTGGTGGTGCTCTGTTTTTTAAAATTTTCTTTAGTTTTCGGTGATTGTGGTCTTTTAAAATTTTCCTTTGGTGTTTCCCTATCCACTTGTTCTTTATTTTGATTTCTCCAAGTGTGATTGTGGTTGTAATTATCATAATTGTGGTTTTCAAATCTTCGTTCCCCATGGTTTCTATAATTTTGAAAATGTGAATCTCTATTCTCATCTTGGTAGTGTTCATATTTGTTAAAACGTGAATCTCTATTATCACCTCTATACTGTTCATTTCTATTATAATAGTGCTCATTAGCATCTCTATAGTTATTTCTGTAGTGGTGATTTCTATTTGAATTTTGGTAATTGTTTGAATTTTGGTAATCATTCTGTATATAGTTTCTGTGTTCTGGTGTATATTCTTCTTCCGTGTTGTGTCTAACACCTTCTTTGTGTGAATGTCCTGTATCCCTTCTTCCAAGTAATTCTCTATTACTATGTTTATATTCATTATAAGTATATTCGTTATGTCTGTAGTTGTCACGTTTGTAATTTCTATCTCTATCGTTGTTCCAGTTTCTATATTGATTATAGTGGTTACTTGGTCTTTGGAATCTATTCATGTAATTTCCTTTGTTATGATTGTGGTATCTATGATAGTTATAGTTGCTATCATTACGTGTATGATTTAAGGTCTTTCCTGTGTTTTGTTGTTCAACCTGCATGTTCCCTGTGTCAGGTTCATTAACAAATTTTTTATTACTAAAGAGTAATCTGTGATTGGGTTGTGTATCTTCATTGGTATTATCTGTTTGTCTTTTGTAGTCCTCAATGTCTCTATTGAATTTTTTCCATTTTATTTCTATTATATCTTTGTTTAATTCACCTAGTTTTTTAGCTATTTCTTGTTGTTTTGTGTTCAAAGAATCTGTTAGGTCTGTGTGTTCCAATTTTTCTTTATAATTTTGAATTTTGATCCCTAGTTCCTGTGAAGTTATTTCTCTTGATTTTATAATTACTGTTATAAGTTTGAGGGAAGCTGTTTCCAGAATGTCAAACCACTCTTTACTATGTTCTTCATTTAATTTGAACGTGCAATCTTTTTTAAGTCGTAGGCCCCTTGGGACCATGTTTTCTTTTATGTATTTGTTTAGGAAAGCTAACTCCAATTTTTGTTTTATTTCCTTGAATAGAATGTTTTCTAATTCACTTATAGTGTCTTTCTCATTGATATAATCTATTTTATTAAAATTTGAATTCACGGGGTCAATTTTATTTGAAATATCATCAAGGATGTTATTTCTAGTGTTAAATATGTCCATTCTTCCAGTGTTTCTAACTTGGTAACCTTTCTTATCAGTCTAGGGATAAATTAATGTATGTGTGTTTGGGATAGTGGTTGGACTGAAAGTAAGGAGGGGGAATTGATGCACACCTTATAAAACTTTATCCCAATGTTTTATAGAAATTAGCTGAGGTGATGGTAGGTGGCGCAAATCAATGCTGATTCCCTTTAGTGAAGTGTTGCTGTCTCAATGTTATTGTTTATTAGTTACGTGAGTTCCGTGGTGAATTTCTATTTGCTTTGTTTAAATTGCTGATAATATCGATTTCTATTATTATTATAGATTTTAATTGATAATATACTCTTTATATAAATAACTCCTTATATAAAAAAAAAAAAGCCTTTAGGTAGGTAAATATAAAAACAATTTATTCTCACAATATGTAAAAATGTATACACTTTATGTACTATTGACACCGGTGTCTTAGTTGCTAAAAAATACTATAAAATAGACAAACATAAAATACACAAACATAAAATACAATTTCAAGTTAAAATGATATAATTTCAAGTTTAAAATGATACTAACACGTTGAGTGTTAGTGTTACACTTTACTTATTCCCACAGTAAGGCCTAATTTCAAGGTTATGTTGCAATATTATTGACATTCATATATTTTAGCAATGAACTGCTATTAGTCTTTTAAAACGTTATGACCTTACAGTTTTGGCCGGGTATACGTGATAATACACTATATTCTAATAGTGCTGGTTGTGCTATTTTAACAGTGCTCTAAAGTACCTTGAAGTGTATCCGTCTGTTGACACTGTATCCGTTGGGGAATATTGCGGTTAAATATATGCCGCTGCTTGATTCCCTTTAGTGTATCCGTCTAATGACACGTTTTCCGTTTGAGAATACTGCGGTTAAATAAATGCCGCTGTTTGATTTTCTTAGGTGACTGGGTTTGCTGGATGAGTTGTGATGTTAGATCTCTCTGGCGGTTAAATATATGCCGTTGCGGTGACTTTGTTGCAGTTAGGTTCACCCTGCAATAAAAAATGTGGATGATGTTATTCTTCGTGGTGATTCACACTGACGTGAATGTTTCCTGCGGTTTCCCGTGACCGCTTGAAGTGTTGTCGGTCAGTGACCGATCTAGCTTTTCAAGGATGGTGGTTCCTGATATTTTGTCCGTCGGGTGTGAGGTCTTTATCGCTTCAGATGTTTATTCGTCTGCTTCCGTTTACTGTCGGTCAGTGACCGATCTGGCTGTGTTCTTAGATGTTTAGATGGAAGCGCTTTTCTTGTGTCCTGTAGTCCTGCAAATCCTTGTGAGGGTGCTCGGGTATCAACGCGTTTCGGCTTCAAAGCATTTCTCAAGATACCTGATGAGTGGATTGGCCTGCTATTTATACCTGTTTCGGTTAACTGTTAAACTGCCAGTATGATGTTCTTCCAATTTTCAATTTTGGTTAGTTTGTGAATTTGAGGATGTTAACATTCAACAAGACTTGATTCTGGTTAAATTATCTTTCTTACATATTTTCTAATATTTTTACTTTCTGGTATTCTATCTTTTACATGTTTTTACTTAATCGTTTGTGAATAATCATTTCTTATTTTGCATAATATTGCAACATGGCTATAAGGAGTATGTATAAATCATATAACAAATTTAATTTTGGGTAATTTTCATACACTTAAGTTTCTACTTTGTCGTGTGTGAGTGTTCATTTTTTTTGTTGTTTTTAGTTGTGCATATTTTGGAGTGTGTTGTTACGTTTCCCTGATGTTGCGCTGGTTCGTATTTGGGCATAAAGATCATAATTATCTTAGATCAGATTATAGGTAAAATCAATATGCAATTTATAATGTCGATATTGCTTGGAAATTGATTGGGGTTAGATTGTTACTTTATTATCTACTATAGGTTTTATATATCCTGATTTTGTGGGTCTGAAATTGCCACACCTATAAATTTGAATTTCCAAATTTGTTACTTTTTGTACTTTGTTGACGGACTTTAACATGTGTATATCCCTAAAAAACGTAGTCTAATTTTGGGTTGGTGCAACATTAACTCCGGATATAGAGTATAGCGATGAACTGGTACTTCTTTGACTTAGCGTCTGGGCTATTAAGGAGTGTCATATAAGTTATTACGTGTGTCCAATAAATTATTAATAATTATAATATATTTTTTGTTTTATATGACTTTTCATGATATGAATGTAATTATGAGTGTAATTAAAGTCTGTAGACAATTAGGTTTGAAGTATACTACAGGATGGCGTTTAAGTCCATTTCACTGTTTAGACCTTTAGGGTATAGAGTACCCATTTCAAATATTAGTTTGGCTTCTTGGTGTAGAAGTTTTTTCCCTTGATCGCCTCCTCTGCTGTCTGGTTTAATCTTTCTAATGCCCCAAAATAGCATTTCATTTGGATTTCCTTTATGGCATGTTTTAAAGTGTGCGTATAGTTTTGTGTTATCTCTTTCTTTTTCAATACTTAGGATGTGCTCTCTCATCCTGTCCTTCAACTTTCTGCTAGTTTGGCCTAAGTATTGAAGTTTGCAAGTGCATTCTATTAGATATATGATATTGGTATCCGTGCATCTGATAATGTCATTAATTTTTACTTCTTTATTTGTCACAGTTGATCTGACTGATTTAGATTTGATACTGTGTTTACAAGATTTACACTCGTGGCATGGGAAAAAACCAGATATAGTTTCATTGTTAAGGTCTCGTTGGGCGGTGTGGTTTTTTTGTTGTTTGTACTCGCTGGGTGCTAGGATATTTTTCAGACTTGTGGCTTTTCGAAATATAATATCTGGATGTTGTTTTAGTCTTTTCCCAAGGATAGGGTCACTTTTTGCAAGATGCCAGTGCTTCTTTATAATTTTTTCTATCTGTTTGTGTTGGCTGGAATATGTAGTGATGAATGGAATTTGATAGGGGTCTCTGTCTTCCTGTTTTTTCGTGTTATTTTTATCCTCCAGAAGGGCCTTTCTATCTATTGATCTGACTAGTTTTTTTGTGTCTACTAGAGTTTTAGGGTGATATCCCTTTACGGCAAATCTTTTGTCTAAAATTTCAGCTTGTATGTCGTAGTCAGTTACTTTGGTACAGTTCCTTCTTATTCTCGAATACTGTCCTTTAGGTATATTATTTTTCCATTTTGTGTGGTGGCAACTTTTATAGTCAATGTAGCTATTTGCATCTACTTTTTTAAAAAAAGTTGTTGTGGTGATCTCGTTATTTATTATGGGTATCTCTATGTCTAGAAAGCTAATTTTAGTTTTGTTATGTTCATGTGTAAATTTTAAACCGAAGTCGTTATTGTTAAAGTCTAGTATGAACTCCTCTAATAGTTCCTCATCTCCTCTCCAAATAATGAATATGTCATCTATGAACCGTTTGTAGAGCACGAGATTCGCACCCCACGGAGTATTCGATAAAAATTGCTCCTCAAAATGTCCTACAAATAAATTGGCATTACTGGGTGCGAATCTCGTGCCCATAGCTGTTCCTCTTTTTTGTATATAATGACTACCGTTGAAAGAAAAATAGTTATTTTTAAGTATGAATTCCATAATATCGGGAATAAATTCACTGACATCAAACCTATCTCAATACACAGACTTCTTTCTTCAAAAATATGTAAAAAACATACCCTCCCACTTAAGAGACACTAAGCATTTCCTGAATCTTATTGACCATATCAATTGGAAAGAAAACTACATCTTAGTCACTTGCGATGTAAGTAGCCTATACACTTGCATAGACCATTCAAAAGGCTTAGAAGCCACAAATTCCTTTTTAACGAAAGACAGCGAAATGGAAAAACCCCAAAAAGAATTTATATTACAATGTATGGAATTCATACTTAAAAATAACTATTTTTCTTTCAACGGTAGTCATTATATACAAAAAAGAGGAACAGCTATGGGCACGAGATTCGCACCCAGTTATGCCAATTTATTTGTAGGACATTTTGAGGAGCAATTTTTATCGAATACTCCGTGGGGTGCGAATCTCGTGCTCTACAAACGGTTCATAGATGACATATTCATTATTTGGAGAGGAGATGAGGAACTATTAGAGGAGTTCATACTAGACTTTAACAATAACGACTTCGGTTTAAAATTTACACATGAACATAACAAAACTAAAATTAGCTTTCTAGACATAGAGATAGCCATAATAAATAACGAGATCACCACAACAACTTTTTTTTAAAAAGTAGATGCAAATAGCTACATTGACTATAAAAGTTGCCACCACACAAAATGGAAAAATAATATACCTAAAGGACAGTATTCGAGAATAAGAAGGAACTGTACCAAAGTAACTGACTACGACACACAAGCTGAAATTTTAGACAAAAGATTTGCCGAAAAGGGATATCACCCTAAAACTCTAGTAGACACAAAAAAACTAGTCAGATCAATAGATAGAAAGGCCCTTCTGGAGGATAAAAATAACACGAAAAAACAGGAAGACAGAGACCCCTATCAAATTCCATTCATCACTACATATTCCAGCCAACACAAACAGATAGAAAAAATTATAAAGAAGCACTGGCATCTTGCAAAAAGTGACCCTATCCTTGGGAAAAGACTAAAACAACATCCAGATATTATATTTCGAAAAGCCACAAGTCTGAAAAATATCCTAGCACCCAGCGAGTACAAACAACAAAAAAAACACACCGCCCAACGAGACCTTAACAATGAAACTATATCTGGTTTTTTCCCATGCCACGAGTGTAAATCTTGTAAACACAGTATCAAATCTAAATCAGTCAGATCAACTGTGACAAATAAAGAAGTAAAAATTAATGACATTATCAGATGCACGGATACCAATATCATATATCTAATAGAATGCACTTGCAAACTTCAATACTTAGGCCAAACTAGCAGAAAGTTGAAGGACAGGATGAGAGAGCACATCCTAAGTATTGAAAAAGAAAGAGATAACACAAAACTATACGCACACTTTAAAACATGCCATAAAGGAAATCCAAATGAAATGCTATTTTGGGGCATTAGAAAGATTAAACCAGACAGCAGAGGAGGCGATCTAGGGAAAAAACTTCTACACCAAGAAGCCAAACTAATATTTGAAATGGGTACTCTATACCCTAAAGGTCTAAACAGTGAAATGGACTTAAACGCCATCCTGTAGTATACTTCAAACCTAATTGTCTACAGACTTTAATTACACTCATAATTACATTCATATCATGAAAAGTCATATAAAACAAAAAATATATTATAATTATTAATAATTTATTGGACACAGGTAATAACTTATATGACACTCCTTAATAGCCCAGACGCTAAGTCAAAGAAGTACCAGTTCATCGCTATACTCTATATCCGGAGTTAATGTTGCACCAACCCAAAATTAGACTACGTTTTTTAGGGATATACACATGTTAAATTCCGTCAACAAAGTACAAAAAGTAACAAATTTGGAAATTCAAATTTATAGGTGTGGCAATTTCAGACCCACAAAATCAGGATATATAAAACCTATAGTAGATAATAAAGTAACAATCTAACCCCAATCAATTTCCAAGCAATATCGACATTATAAATTGCATATTGATTTTACCTATAATCTGATCTAAGCTAATTATGATCTTTATGCCCAAATACGAACCAGCGCAACATCAGGGAAACGTAACAACACACTCCAAAATATGCACAACTAAAAACAAAAAAAAAAATGAACACTCACACACGACAAAGTAGAAACTTAAGTGTATGAAAATTACCCAAAATTAAATTTGTTATATGATTTATACATACTCCTTATAGCCATGTTGCAATATTATGCAAAATAAGAAATGATTATTCACAAACGATTAAGTAAAAACATGTAAAAGATAGAATACCAGAAAGTAAAAATATTAGAAAATATGTAAGAAAGATAATTTAACCAGAATCAAGTCTTGTTGAATGTTAACATCCTCAAATTCACAAACTAACCAAAATTGAAAATTGGAAGAACATCATACTGGCAGTTTAACAGTTAACCGAAACAGGTATAAATAGCAGGCCAATCCACTCATCAGGTATCTTGAGAAGGCTTTGAGCCGAAACGCGTTGATACCCGAGAACCCTCACAAGGATTTGCAGGACTACAGGACACAAGAAAAGCGCTTCCATCTAAACATCTAAGAACACAGCCAGATCGGTCACTGACCGTCAGTAAACGGAAGCAGACGAATAAACATCTGAAGCGATAAAGACCTCACACCCGACGGACAAAATATCAGGAACCACCATCCTTGAAAAGCTAGATCGGTCACTGACCGACAACACTTCAAGCGGTCACGGGAAACCGCAGGAAACATTCACGTCAGTGTGAATCACCACGAAGAATAACATCATCCACATTTTTTATTGCAGGGTGAACCTAACTGCAACAAAGTCACCGCAGCGGCATATATTTAACCGCCAGAGAGATCTAACATCACAACTCATCCAGCAAACCCAGTCACCTAAGAAAATCAAACAGCGGCATTTATTTAACCGCAGTATTCTCAAACGGAAAACGTGTCATTAGACGGATACACTAAAGGGAATCAAGCAGCGGCATATATTTAACCGCAATATTCCCCAACGGATACAGTGTCAACAGACGGATACACTTCAAGGTACTTTAGAGCACTGTTAAAACAGCACAACCAGCACTATTAGAATATAGTGTATTATCACGTATACCCGGCCAAAACTGTAAGGTCATAACGTTATAAAAGACTAATAGCAGTTCATTGCTAAAATATATGAATGTCAATAATATTGCAACATAACCTTGAAATTAGGCCTTACTGTGGGAATAAGTAAAGTGTAACACTAACACTCAACGTATTAGTATCATTTTAAACTTGAAATTATATCATTTTAACTTGAAATTGTATTTTATGTTTGTGTATTTTATGTTTGTCTATTTTATAGTTTTTTTTAGCAACTAAGACACCGGTGTCAATAGTACATAAAGTGTATACATTTTTACATATTGTGAGAATAAATTGTTTTTATATTTACCTACCTAAAGGCTTTTTTTTTATATAAGGAGTTATTTATATAAGGAGTATATTATCAATTAAAATCTATAATAATAATAGAAATCGATATTATCAGCAATTTAAACAAAGCAAATAGAAATTCACCACGGAACTCACGTAACTAATAAACAATAACATTGAGACAGCAACACTTCACTAAAGGGAATCAGCATTGATTTGCGCCACCTACCATCACCTCAGCTAATTTCTATAAAACATTGGGATAAAGTTTTATAAGGTGTGCATCAATTCCCCCTCCTTACTTTCAGTCCAACCACTATCCCAAACACACATACATTAATTTATCCCTAGACTGATAAGAAAGGTTACCAAGTTAGAAACACCGGAAGAATGGACATATTTAACACTAGAAATAACATCCTTGATGATATTTCAAATAAAATTGACCCCGTGAATTCAAATTTTAATAAAATAGATTATATCAATGAGAAAGACACTATAAGTGAATTAGAAAACATTCTATTCAAGGAAATAAAACAAAAATTGGAGTTAGCTTTCCTAAACAAATACATAAAAGAAAACATGGTCCCAAGGGGCCTACGACTTAAAAAAGATTGCACGTTCGAACTAAATGAAGAACATAGTAAAGAGTGGTTTGACATTCTGGAAACAGCTTCCCTCAAACTTATAACAGTAATTATAAAATCAAGAGAAATAACTTCACAGGAACTAGGGATCAAAATTCAAAATTATAAAGAAAAATTGGAACACACAGACCTAACAGATTCTTTGAACACAAAACAACAAGAAATAGCTAAAAAAACTAGGTGAATTAAACAAAGATATAATAGAAATAAAATGGAAAAAATTAAATAGAGACATTGAGGACTACAAAAGACAAACAGATAATACCAATGAAGATACACAACCCAATCACAGATTACTCTTTAGTAATAAAAAATTCGTTAATGAACCTGACACAGGGAACATGCAGGTTGAACAACAAAACACAGGAAAGACCTTAAATCATACACGTAATGATAGCAACTATAACTATCATAGATACCACAATCATAACAAAGGAAATTACATGAATAGATTCCAAAGACCAAGTAACCACTATAATCAATATAGAAACTGGAACAACGATAGAGATAGAAATTACAAACGTGACAACTACAGACATAACGAATATACTTATAATGAATATAAACATAGTAATAGAGAATTACTTGGAAGAAGGGATACAGGACATTCACACAAAGAAGGTGTTAGACACAACACGGAAGAAGAATATACACCAGAACACAGAAACTATATACAGAATGATTACCAAAATTCAAACAATTACCAAAATTCAAATAGAAATCACCACTACAGAAATAACTATAGAGATGCTAATGAGCACTATTATAATAGAAATGAACAGTATAGAGGTGATAATAGAGATTCACGTTTTAACAAATATGAACACTACCAAGATGAGAATAGAGATTCACATTTTCAAAATTATAGAAACCATGGGGAACGAAGATTTGAAAACCACAATTATGATAATTACAACCACAATCACACTTGGAGAAATCAAAATAAAGAACAAGTGGATAGGGAAACACCAAAGGAAAATTTTAAAAGACCACAATCACCGAAAACTAAAGAAAATTTTAAAAAACAGAGCACCACCACACATCCACCAGAAAGAAATTTAGAACACCAGAACAGATACAGTGCACTAAGTCATGAAGAAGAAGCCAGAACCCCCACTACATCCACCAAGACAATAAACCACAGATCTTTTTTAGAAGAAGGCCCAAACCAAACACACGACCCACCGAAAGGAAAAAGAAGATTAGAGGAAACAGAGGAAGGGGAGGGAGACTCAAAAAAAGCAACGAAGAAATCCAAATAGAACCTAAAGGTATCTTTAATCTGAGTAAATTAACACTTAATGATAAACAAAAAACAATACTCAACAAAGGTCTATCATTTGCCCCGTCCTGTAAAATCAACATATTTGAAACACTGATAAATGTGAATCAATTCACAAGAAAACTAGCTCTAAAAAAGTATTTTTTGAGAAACCCTCTGGAAAATAACATTAACTACACATCAAAATACATTCACACTAATTTCAAACAAAAATCCACTTTTAATCCCACTCAAGAAAAAGGTAGCATGATTGAAACATTTGAAAAAAAGGTAAAAGAGGATATTGAAAAACTAGAAGATAATAAAGAGCTCAAATGGAATTTAAGTAAAAAAGAAAATGAGGTCCTAAAAGAGCTTAAAGAGAACAAAAACATCACTATAAAACAGGCCGATAAAGGGGGAGGAGTTGTCATTATGGACACTGAAAATTATCTTAAAGAAGCCGAAAGATTATTAGGGGACAAAACAACATACAATAAATTAACAGGTAACCCAATTGAGCAAATGAGAAAGAATTTAGATAAAATGATCCTCTCAGCTAAAGACAAAGGCATAATAAACAACCAAGAACTCAATTTTATTTTGATAGAACATCCCAGAACCCCAGTCTTTTATTTCCTGCCGAAAATCCACAAGGATTTAACCAACCCCCCAGGACGTCCCATAATATCGGGAATAAATTCACTGACATCAAACCTATCTCAATACACAGACTTCTTTCTTCAAAAATATGTAAAAAACATACCCTCCCACTTAAGAGACACTAAGCATTTCCTGAATCTTATTGACCATATCAATTGGAAAGAAAACTACATCTTAGTCACTTGCGATGTAAGTAGCCTATACACTTGCATAGACCATTCAAAAGGCTTAGAAGCCACAAATTCCTTTTTAACGAAAGACAGCGAAATGGAAAAACCCCAAAAAGAATTTATATTACAATGTATGGAATTCATACTTAAAAATAACTATTTTTCTTTCAACGGTAGTCATTATATACAAAAAAGAGGAACAGCTATGGGCACGAGATTCGCACCCAGTTATGCCAATTTATTTGTAGGACATTTTGAGGAGCAATTTTTATCGAATACTCCGTGGGGTGCGAATCTCGTGCTCTACAAACGGTTCATAGATGACATATTCATTATTTGGAGAGGAGATGAGGAACTATTAGAGGAGTTCATACTAGACTTTAACAATAACGACTTCGGTTTAAAATTTACACATGAACATAACAAAACTAAAATTAGCTTTCTAGACATAGAGAAAGCCATAATAAATAACGAGATCACCACAACAACTTTTTTTAAAAAAGTAGATGCAAATAGCTACATTGACTATAAAAGTTGCCACCACACAAAATGGAAAAATAATATACCTAAAGGACAGTATTCGAGAATAAGAAGGAACTGTACCAAAGTAACTGACTACGACACACAAGCTGAAATTTTAGACAAAAGATTTGCCGAAAAGGGATATCACCCTAAAACTCTAGTAGACACAAAAAAACTAGTCAGATCAATAGATAGAAAGGCCCTTCTGGAGGATAAAAATAACACGAAAAAACAGGAAGACAGAGACCCCTATCAAATTCCATTCATCACTACATATTCCAGCCAACACAAACAGATAGAAAAAATTATAAAGAAGCACTGGCATCTTGCAAAAAGTGACCCTATCCTTGGGAAAAGACTAAAACAACATCCAGATATTATATTTCGAAAAGCCACAAGTCTGAAAAATATTCTAGCACCCAGCGAGTACAAACAACAAAAAAACCACACCGCCCAACGAGACCTTAACAATGAAACTATATCTGGTTTTTTCCCATGCCACGAGTGTAAATCTTGTAAACACAGTATCAAATCTAAATCAGTCAGATCAACTGTGACAAATAAAGAAGTAAAAATTAATGACATTATCAGATGCACGGATACCAATATCATATATCTAATAGAATGCACTTGCAAACTTCAATACTTAGGCCAAACTAGCAGAAAGTTGAAGGACAGGATGAGAGAGCACATCCTAAGTATTGAAAAAGAAAGAGATAACACAAAACTATACGCACACTTTAAAACATGCCATAAAGGAAATCCAAATGAAATGCTATTTTGGGGCATTAGAAAGATTAAACCAGACAGCAGAGGAGGCGATCTAGGGAAAAAACTTCTACACCAAGAAGCCAAACTAATATTTGAAATGGGTACTCTATACCCTAAAGGTCTAAACAGTGAAATGGACTTAAACGCCATCCTGTAGTATACTTCAAACCTAATTGTCTACAGACTTTAATTACACTCATAATTACATTCATATCATGAAAAGTCATATAAAACAAAAAATATATTATAATTATTAATAATTTATTGGACACACGTAATAACTTATATGACACTCCTTAATAGCCCAGACGCTAAGTCAAAGAAGTACCAGTTCATCGCTATACTCTATATCCGGAGTTAATGTTGCACCAACCCAAAATTAGACTACGTTTTTTAGGGATATACACATGTTAAAGTCCGTCAACAAAGTACAAAAAGTAACAAATTTGGAAATTCAAATTTATAGGTGTGGCAATTTCAGACCCACAAAATCAGGATATATAAAACCTATAGTAGATAATAAAGTAACAATCTAACCCCAATCAATTTCCAAGCAATATCGACATTATAAATTGCATATTGATTTTACCTATAATCTGATCTAAGCTAATTATGATCTTTATGCCCAAATACGAACCAGCGCAACATCAGGGAAACGTAACAACACACTCCAAAATATGCACAACTAAAAACACCAAAAAAAATGAACACTCACACACGACAAAGTAGAAACTTAAGTGTATGAAAATTACCCAAAATTAAATTTGTTATATGATTTATACATACTCCTTATAGCCATGTTGCAATATTATGCAAAATAAGAAATGATTATTCACAAACGATTAAGTAAAAACATGTAAAAGATAGAATACCAGAAAGTAAAAATATTAGAAAATATGTAAGAAAGATAATTTAACCAGAATCAAGTCTTGTTGAATGTTAACATCCTCAAATTCACAAACTAACCAAAATTGAAAATTGGAAGAACATCATACTGGCAGTTTAACAGTTAACCGAAACAGGTATAAATAGCAGGCCAATCCACTCATCAGGTATCTTGAGAAAGGCTTTGAAGCCGAAACGCGTTGATACCCGAGCACCCTCACAAGGATTTGCAGGACTACAGGACACAAGAAAAGCGCTTCCATCTAAACATCTAAGAACACAGCCAGATCGGTCACTGACCGACAGTAAACGGAAGCAGACGAATAAACATCTGAAGCGATAAAGACCTCACACCCGACGGACAAAATATCAGGAACCACCATCCTTGAAAAGCTAGATCGGTCACTGACCGACAACACTTCAAGCGGTCACGGGAAACCGCAGGAAACATTCACGTCAGTGTGAATCACCACGAAGAATAACATCATCCACATTTTTTATTGCAGGGTGAAGCTAACTGCAACAAAGTCACCGCAGCGGCATATATTTAACCGCCAGAGAGATCTAACATCACAACTCATCCAGCAAACCCAGTCACCTAAGAAAATCAAACAGCGGCATTTATTTAACCGCAGTATTCTCAAACGGAAAACGTGTCATTAGACGGATACACTAAAGGGAATCAAGCAGCGGCATATATTTAACCGCAATATTCCCCAACGGATACAGTGTCAACAGACGGATACACTTCAAGGTACTTTAGAGCACTGTTAAAACAGCACAACCAGCACTATTAGAATATAGTGTATTATCACGTATACCCGGCCAAAACTGTAAGGTCATAACGTTTTAAAAGACTAATAGCAGTTCATTGCTAAAATATATGAATGTCAATAATATTGCAACATAACCTTGAAATTAGGCCTTACTGTGGGAATAAGTAAAGTGTAACACTAACACTCAACGTATTAGTATCATTTTAAACTTGAAATTATATCATTTTAACTTGAAATTGTATTTTATGTTTGTGTATTTTATGTTTGTCTATTTTATAGTATTTTTTAGCAACTAAGACACCGGTGTCAATAGTACATAAAGTGTATACATTTTTACATATTGTGAGAATAAATTGTTTTTATATTTACCTACCTAAAGGCTTTTTTTTTTTTATATAAGGAGTTATTTATATAAGGAGTATATTATCAATTAAAATCTATAATAATAATAGAAATCGATATTATCAGCAATTTAAACAAAGCAAATAGAAATTCACCACGGAACTCACGTAACTAATAAACAATAACATTGAGACAGCAACACTTCACTAAAGGGAATCAGCATTGATTTGCGCCACCTACCATCACCTCAGCTCTGCTGGGGTGCTCTTTGCCTCCTTCTGCTGGCCAGGAGTTTAATATCCCCACTAGAAATTGTAATGAAGTCGTGGACTCTCCATGCCATTGGAAAGAAATATTGCGCACAAAAGTTATAAGGGATAAAAGAAATGTGATCTCGGGTGTTAGAAAAAAAAAAGCTGATAAATGACTTTAAAGGGACACTGAACCTTATTTTTTGTCTTTTGTGGCTCAGATAGAGCATACCATATTAAGCAACTTTCTAATTTACTTCTATTATCAAATTTTCTTCATTCTCTTTGTATGTTTATTTGAAAAGCAAGAAGTTTAGATGTCGGACCATTTTTGGTGAACAACCTGGGTTGTCCTTGCTGATTGGACAGTACCAATAAACAAGTGTTATCCATGGTACTGATCCATCAATTTGCTGGCTCCTTAGCTTAGATGCCTTCTTTTTCAAATAAAGATAGCAAGAGAATGAAGAAAATTGATAATAGAAGTAAATTAGAAAGTTGCTAAAAATTGCCTGCCCTATCTGAATCATGAAAGAAAAAAATTGGGTACAGTATCCCTTTAACATTGAGACACATACATATACTTGTCTAAAGATGACTCTGTATAAATATAGATACTGTATGTTTATATATGTGCACGTATATACTTATGTATTTATATGTGAATACATGCACAAGCACGTGAAATTACAAGTCGGTTTATGCACGATATGCGGGTTAACAAGCGTGCAAAATACCTTATTATTCAACTTGTAATAGCTGCGCAAACCCCAAATGTGCAAAAACAAAAAGTGCAGTGTTTTCGCAACAGATTTGCTGTGCAACTTATAATCTTGCCCTTTGTGTTTCTCACTAAAAAAATGTACACACAACTTGTGCAGTCATACGAAACTAGTTGTAAAAACTTCTGCCCAGCTACACTATTAACCCCTAAACCACCACACCTACACATTGCTGCCCACTACACTATTAACCCTTAAACGGCCACACCCCAACATCACCAACTACTCTGTGGCACTATTAACCACTAAACTACCACACACCCACATCACAAACTAGCCGCCTAATTTCCTAACAAATACTAAAATAAAAAAAACTAACATTACAGAAAATTAGGGTTTAATAGTGTAGTGGAGTAGTTTGCGATGTGGGGGTGTGGTGGTTTAGGGGCAAATAGTGTAGTGGAGTACTTTGATGTGGGCTATGTGGTGGTTTAGAAGTTATAAGAATAGGGGTCTTATTGCGCTGTGGGTTAGCGTGCGAGTAAGGTTTTTCCCCCACTTTTCGTGCTCATTTGATGTCAGTGGGGGGTAGTTATCAAGCCGTCAACCTCAAATACGCTGGAATTCCGCAGTGTATTTGTGGCGAGGCTGATTCGCCTTAGTTATCAAAGGCTCGAGACCGGCAAAAGTAGAATTTTGTGACATAAACTTCGATCCGCCGGACTCAGTCCGACACAGATCGATTCTTACGTCTCTCCAGATGTTCCGCACACAAGTGCGGCACAATCTCACTTCTTTTGCTAGTTATCAAATGACTAGCAGGTACGCTCGACACTTTTACGGCCCAGCATACCTGGTTTTCAAACCGCCACCCCTGGAGGCGGCGGATCCCATAGGAATCAATGGGAGTCTGACCATAGCGAAAGTTCAAGTTCGCTGCTGACAGACATCCCATTGATTTCTATGGGAGCTGTCTTCACCTAACACCCTAACATGTACCCCGAGTCTAAACACCACTAATCTGTCCCCCCTACACCGCCGCAACTAAATAAAGTTATTACCCCCTAAACCGCCGCTCCCGGAGCCCACCACAAGCTACTCTATACATATTAACCCCTAAACCGCCGCTCCCGGAGCCCACCGCAACTATAATAAATGTATTAACCCCTAAACCGCCGCTCCCTGAACACTCCGCAACCTATATTAAACTTATTAACCCCTAATCTGCCCCCCTACACCGTTGCCACCTATAATAAATTTATTAACCCCTATCCTGCCCCCCAATACGCCGCCGCCGCCACTGTAATAAAATTATTAACCCCTAAACCTAAGTCTAACCCTAACGCCCCCCTAACTTAAATATTAATTAATTAAATAAATCTAAATAATATTTCTATTATTAACTAAATTAATCCTATTTAAAACTAAATACTTACCTTTAAAATAAACCCTAATATAGCTACAATATAAATAATAATTATATTGTAGCTATCTTAGGATTTATTTTTATTTTATAGGTAAATTTCAATGTATTTTAACTAGGTACAATAGCTATTAAATAGTTATTAACTATTTAATAACTACCTAGCTAAAATAAACTGAAATTTACCTGTAAAATAAATCCTAACCTAAGTTACAATTACACCTAACACTACACTATACTTTAATAAATTATTCCTATTTAAAACTAAATACTTACCTGTAAAATAAGCCCTAATATAGCTACAATATAAATAATAATTATATTGTAGCTATCTTAGGATTTATATTTATTTTACATGTAACTTTGTATTTATTTTAGCTAGTTAGAATAGTTATTAAATAGTTATTAACTATTTAATAACTACCTAGCTAAAAGAAATACAAAATTACCTGTAAAATAAATCCTAACCTAAGTTACAATTAAACCTAATACTACACTATCATTAAATTAATTAAATAAACTACCTACAAATAACTACAATTAAATACAATTACATAAACTAACTAAAGTACAAAAAATAAAAAAGCTAAGTTAAAAAAATTAAAAAATAAGTTACAAACATTTTACAAATATTACAACAATTTTAAGCTACTTACACCTAATCTAAGCCCCCTAATAAAATAACAAACCCCCCCAAAATAAAAAAATGCCCTACCCTATTCTAAATTAAATAAAGTTCAAAGCTCTTTTACCTTACCAGCCCTTAAAAGGGCCATTTGTGGGGGCATACCCCAAAAAGTTCAGCTCTTTTGCCTGTAAAAGAAAAATACAACCCCCCCCCAACATTAAAACCCACCACCCACATACCCCTAATCTAACCCAAACCCCCCTTACAAAAACCTAACACTAATCCCCTGAAGATCATCCTACCTTGAGTCGTCTTCACTCAGCCGAGCAGCGATGGAACCGAAGTGGACATCTGGAGCGGAAGAAGTTAATCCTCCAAGCGGCGCTGAAGAAATCTTCCATCCGATGAAGTCATCATCCAGGCGGCGCTGAAGAAGTCTTCGATCCGGGCGATGTCATCTTCCAAGAGGCGCTGAAGAGGTCTTCTATCCGGGCGATGTCATCTTCCAAGCCGGGTCAGACGCGGAACATCCTTCTTCACCGACGGACTACGACGAATGAAGGCTCATTTAAGGGACGTCATCCAAGATGGCGTCCCTCGAATTCCGATTGGCTGATAGGATTCTATCAGCCAATCGGAATTAAGGTAGGAAAAATCTGATTGGCTGATGGAATCAGCCAATCAGATTCAAGTTCAATCCGATTGGCTGATCCAATCAGCCAATCAGATTGAGCTCGCATTCTATTGGCTCAATCTGATTGCCCGGATAGAAGACCTCTTCAGCGCCTCTTGGAAGATGACATCGCCCGGATCGAAGACTTCTTCAGCGCCGCCTGGATGATGACTTCATCGGATGGAAGATTTCTTCAGCGCCGCTTGGAGGATTAACTTCTTCCGCTCCGGATGTCCACTTCGGTTCCATCGCTGCTCGGCTGAGTGAAGACGACTCAAGGTAGGATGATCTTCAGGGGATTAGTGTTAGGTTTTTGTAAGGGGGGTTTGGGTTAGATTAGGGGTATGTGGGTGGTGGGTTTTAATGTTGGGGGGGGGGTGTATTTTTCTTTTACAGGCAAAAGAGCTGAACTTTTTGGGGCATGCCCCCACAAATGGCCCTTTTAAGGGCTGGTAAGGTAAAAGAGCTTTGAAGTTTATTTAATTTAGAATAGGGTAGGGCATTTTTTTATTTTGGGGGGTTTGTTATTTTATTAGGGGCTTAGATTAGGTGTAAGTAGCTTAAAATTGTTGTAATATTTTTAACATGTTTGTAACTTATTTTTTTATTTTTTGTAACTTAGCTTTTTTTATTTTTTGTACTTTAGTTAGTTTATGTAATTGTATTTAATTGTAGTTATTTGTAGGTAGTTTATTTCATTAATTTAATGATAGTGTAGTATTAGGTTTAATTGTAACTTAGGTTAGGATTTATTTTACAGTTAATTTTGTATTTCTTTTAGCTAGGTAGTTATTAAATAGTTAATAACTATTTAATAACTATTCTAACTAGCTAAAATTAAAACAAAGTTACCTGTAAAATAAATATAAATCCTAAGATAGCTACAATATAATTATTTATTTATTTATTATATTTTTATTGAAGTCATAAACAGTTACAACCAAGGTTATGCCCAAAAGCATTTACAGAAAAGTGCAATTACAATATTATTGGATGAGTGTTACAAACCGAACCTTACGAAAACGGTATAATGTATCCAAACAGCACATGTAATGTTATAGAATTTGGGCAGTGAACAATAAGACTTCAGTTTTATAATAAAGGCAATAACAATAAAACCAAAAATAGTCCTCCCTGGGCCATATAGGAGTCAAGTTGAAGTGTCGACTTCAGATACAATTAGGGCCAGGGAAGGGATTAGCCTTATAGTGTAAAGGGGTGGGGGGGGATGCAGCGGGCAAGAGCCGCTCGATATATAATAGGGGGGGGGGAGAATGGAGGGCGGAGCCAGTCGTGATACCAATCTTGAGCTAACTGTTATCGGGATTCTAAGTGAGCACTAGTTTCAATTGTCAGGTACACTTCTAAGGATATCTAGACAGAGTATAAATTGGAATACTCAATCAAAGGGATATTGTGGAGAGCTTTCATTGGTCTAATTATAACCTGGGAATAATGCTGTATAAACCAGAATAATTCTTAGTACACGGGGTATGAAGGCTGAAGTAGAATTAAACACATAATACAACTATATCATGACCAAGACGAGGGATGGACTCTCTATAAGATGGATAGGGGTAGCTCCCAGCACTATTAATTAAGGAGGGGGACATTAGTGTGCAAGGTACATAAGAGATTTCCAGGTGAGCCCCTCCCCTGGGGAATTACCAACTATAGGTGATGTGGGAAAAAGGTATAGGGATATGACCCGCAGGCAACCAGTACCGGCGGGAAAGGGAGGGGAGGAGCCCACCAGAGACAAGTAATTTAATATTAATATAAAACTCCACCTAAAGAATGCCCTATCTTAGGGACATAAATATAATAAAGCATAAGCATAGTATAATTAGTGCAAAGATTTTCTTTAGAAATCTTGGCTTTAAAGCTATAAACTGAAGGTATTAGGCGCACATAATTATAAAGTATTAGTAGGCCAGATGGTCCTGAAAAATATTATCTCACGCTAAATATATATAGATGTGCTGGCGGTAATTCACACTTTTTTTTTTTTTTTTCTATGTGGATGTGTAGGGAGTATGGAGGGCTGGTACATCATATAACTAGGTTATATTATAAAATCTAAATTAACATATAAGTAAAAGAGGGAAAAATACTGTTTGTGCCCCAGAAATTCTCAGCTTAGGGTCCCAGCTTATACCAGCTAGCTGACGAAAATGAAAATTACTAAAACCCCAGGAACCTCTGTTGTAAAGTATTAGGCTTTGTACCTGTGATACCAGAGGGGGAATACAGGGCTGAGTAAGCATGCATTAAAGATCACATAGTAATCCTCAGGGTACTCCCCAAAATTGCCTTGTAGAGTAAAACAGCCATTGAAGTATATTCAATGTATCCCTTTTGCAGTTCTAAGGGGTGAAGAAAGATTCAGGTGCATATTCAATAAACCTAGTTAAAACAAAGCGCTAGTATATTAGCCAAACACCAGCAAGCTCTTTAGTTAGAGGGGTTGTGTATTAGGATCCTGCTTTGCTAGGGAGATCTGAAAAGGATATGTGAAAGATTAAATTAAGTCTTCTATTGGAAGGAGCTCCTATAATACAGCATGACTTACAATAACATATTCAAATGTAAAATCTTGACACTCTCAGATCACAGATCTAGCATAATATAACTGTGAGACCCTTATACACCAAACAAATATAACTTATAGAACATGAACCATAAAAGTAAGAAGACTTATACGTCTAAATATCTCAGCTTGCACTAGAATGCGAACACATAAACATTTAAGCCACATAGGCCGGCTAACTAGGCAGTACAATCAAATATGTTGTGTACAGTTCTGGGTCATAAGAAGTATATGAATTAAGCTAGCAGAAACTCTGCGTAGATGTAACTACTGCATTTTATCTCAAAGTTAACTAAATTAGTAGATAATGTATAGTCTCACACTCTAACTCACCAAGGGCCTGGTTCAAAGTACAATATCCCCACAGCTCATTCACTCTTAAATTTTTAAATAGAGATCCTGGTAACTGCATAAACTGTTACAGTGTGGAAAAAGAAAGGTGTGATCTCTTATTTGATAACTGTAGTAATAAAGAGAAAGAACGTTCTATACAACATTTAAGGCCCATTAAGTAAAGGAGAATGGGTATATGACGCTGCTAGTTACATTCTATTTAGTGACTATTATGAACTTTTAGAGTATGTAACACACACAAAAAGAAAAGATAAAAAGGGAATAACAATTAAAGAAATAGGGTAGCAATAAAGCCTTAATGACTTTGCAGTATTGGACTCATTGTCATGGCAATCTCCCCATCACAGAATTATACCACGCTAGGGAGTCAAGTCCGACATTTAAGTCATATCAGCCCACGCCAATGGTAGGAGCTGCAATAGAGGGTGCATGATCCATTCGCAGCAAGACCTTGTAAATAAAAGAGCAGTGAATGCTTGCCTGTTCTGACAGTCCCGATGTCCAGATCATAGCAAGCAAAACTGTATCGGCCGCTGTGTGTTCTATGGCATCCGGAATTGTAGTCCATCTATGCCGGCGTGATTTCTTCTCTTGGCTGAGACATGTTCTGTATAGATGTGCAGCCTGCGGGATAAGCAGCGCAGGGAGGAAGCAGTATGTCTCTAAACTGCTCTCAGTATGAAACATATAGGCAAACCCTCCTCGATCCCTCAGAGTGGAAGCATTAGTGCAGTTGGAAGAATCAAGCGCTTCTAGGTAAACCTCACCTTTAAGTCGGGCCGTCTTAAATGCCAAGTGAAAGGTCCCCTCTCTTAGGACATGGCAGTTTTCTGCAGCAGCTGGTGCCTGAAGTATATTAGGTGTGAGTGCCCTTTGTAGGTTTGAACGAGGCGCTAGAGATAGGAGTGTGCGTTGCGCATCTATGCTCTGGGAGAGTCCCACTGATCTCGCAGCAACGGCTCCCTCAGGGACCGGTTCAGTTGCATCTGGCTGTACAAGGTCGTTGCTTGGTTTGTCAGGCAGGATATTAGTCGAGTCCTGTTTGGGTAGTTTCCCCTGCGGTAGCTCAAAAGAGTGTTGAGCTGGGTAGGCAGATAACGCCATCTTGGCTGTGCAGCTCCACAAGGGTAGATCTTAGTCCGCAGAAATAGTTGTCGGCTTTATTAGATAAGTCTTTCAAAATAGAAATGAGGTGTGCTGCAGACTCCTCCATCTCGAGAGCTCGAAAAGTAATATATAGAGATTCCCAGAACACTATAAATAGAGGTCTTAGGAATCAGGCTTCAGGAGCTCTGCAGCAACACGTCTTCCCTCTACGATAGCTGGCTCCGCCCCCTACAATATAATTATTATTTATATTGTAGCTATATTAGGGTTTATTTTACAGGTAAGTATTTAGTTTTAAATAGGAATAATTTATTAAAGTATAGTGTAGTGTTAGGTGTAATTGTAACTTAGGTTAGGATTTATTTTACAGGTAAATTTCAGTTTATTTTAGCTAGGTAAGCTATTAAATAGTTAATAACTATTTAATAACTATTGTACCTAGTTAAAATAAATTGAAATTTACCTATAAAATAAAAATAAATCCTAAGATAGCTACAATATAATTATTATTTATATTGTAGCTATATTAGGGTTTATTTTAAAGGTAAGTATTTAGTTTTAAATAGGATTAATTTAGTTAATAATAGAAATATTATTTAGATTTATTTAATTAATATTTAAGTTAGGGGGGCGTTAGGGTTAGGGTTAGACTTAGGTTTAGGGGTTAATAATTTTATTACAGTGGCAGCGGCGTAGTGGGGGGCAGGATAGGGGTTAATACATTTATTATAGGTGACGACGGTGTAGGAGGGGCAGGATAGGGGTTAATAGGTTTAATATAGGTTGCAGCGGGTTCAGGGAGCGGCGGTTTTAGGGGTTAATACATTTATCAGAGTTGCGGCAGGGTCTAGGAGCGGCGGTTTAGGGGTTAATACATTTATAAGCGTTGCGGCAGGGTCTAGGAGCGGCGGTTTAGGGGTTAGTAACTTTATTGAGTTGCGGGAGGCTCCGGGGGCGCCGGTATAGGGATAGAACAGTGTAGTTTAGTGTGGGTGCTTAGTGACAGGCTAGTAATAAAGCTGGGAAAAAGCCGAAGAGCAGCGAGATCGGATGTGTGATAACTCTCACAGTCCGCTGCTCATCGCCCCGCGGCTTTTTGACAGCTTTATTTGATAACTTAGGCGAACGTATTCAAGGTCCGCGGCGGAGACACTAAGGCTCAGATGATTGAAAGTGCTACAAGGTGGCAAGATGTTCCAAGGGATCCACCGCTATGTTGAGTGAACCTGTTGAAATATTCCACTCTCCCGACATGCAAACAGGCGACATTGCGGAAAGGCTTTTACTATACATGCTTTTGCTCAGCGATGCTGGCGACAGATAACACCTTGCATCTCTGCCCATATTGGCGATTTATAGTAAAAGGTCCCTTGAACTATAACTGCTGTGCTTAACCAATAACCATACGTACCCCTAAAACCAAAGTACCCCACAATCGCAAACTAACAATACACTAATAAATATCTAAATAGCAACATTGCAAGTACCAATCTAATCTATTAACCACTAAAATATATAGATTCAAAATGTTTTAATTTTTAATGTTGCTTTCTTTTATTTTAAACATAAATATATATTTTCAAATATATATTTATGTTTGAAATATTATAAAAACACAGCAAGCACCAATAAATACCTTTTAAGATATATATAATACTTTAAAGAATCTATATTGTACATGAAAATACATATTTTATCAAGGAGATGTGGTAAACGCCGGTGGGCCTGCAAAACGTTGCCATCCTAGCCGGGCTCCTGGAACTGAGTGCCAGAACACAATTGAGCCCCGGTCTGGTGCATCTTAAAAGGGGTGCCTATCGAGCATGGTGCAGGTGATCAAATCACCGTTTAGTATGTAGTCAGCAATTTGATGAGGCACCTGGTGGATACCACTTTTTTGGGGGTGCAACTTCTGGGGAATTGGGGATTCATTAAGATGCGCCGGACCTGAATTGATCTATCCCAGAAGGTAGCAAACAAGTCATATCCCCAGGTGCCTCATCAAATTGCCAACAACATACTAAAAGGGCAACTTCACTCAAACGGCACCCCTTTTAAGATGTGCTGGACCAGGGCTCAATTCAAATCTGGCGCTCAGTTCCAGGAGCATGGCTAAGCCAGTAGTTTTGCTGGCTCTCCGGAGGTTGGCCGTCGGTGTCTAGCGCATCTCCCTGACACATCATTTAAACATTGTTTAGAATTTTAGTGACATAGCTCCTCTAGTTCTTATGGGGAGGTTTACTATTTTGTATACTTTATTATTGTCCGGTAGTTTGCAGACAGTAGGCAGTTTGTGGGAGTAAGCTGGGGCGTTCCAGGTGAGTGTATATAGACATGACGTAGGCGTAGGCTGTCAGGGGGAGTTAGCTCTGATGTAGGTGTAGGCAGTCAGTGGGAGGCGGAGCAGGGGGAGTTTAGCTTGGATGTGATGTAGGGAGCTAGTGGGGTGTGCTAGGGGAGTAGGCTGCACTTTGATTTGGATATATTGCCACCAGTGTGATATGTTTGAATAAGTGAAGTGCAGGTTATGAGGAGGGAAGCAACCATATTTGTCTTGCCAGCTATTAGCTGACAAGACTTACATCGCCGGAGGTAGTTAATGTAGGTGTAGTGCAACTTAGGTCCCCCCAGCAATATCTGGAGTGTGCCTACACAGAAACTATTTTTAGTTTCAGTGAGCACACTGTCTGTGCCCTGTAGGCCCATTTCAACTAGGGCCACCTGGCGACATCAAAATGGCGACAAGAGGTGATGTTGGTGATGCGGGTGGTGACGTCACGCTCCCATTGACTTCTAGGGGAGAGACATAGCTGCTCGCCGTCACTGCTTGGCCACGCCCCTTTTTAAAATAAATATTGACAGACAGACAAACTGCAACCCTGGCAAACCCAAGCAGGCAGTTTCTCATTACTCTGTCTATGTTTTGAATATTTTGAATACCAGGGCCTAAGTGAGCACCAGTCACCTTTATCTGGTCACTTGGTGGTCACTGTTTAACTAGTTAACACCACTAACAGCCAGGTACAAAATTAGAAACTGGTACAAAAAACAATGTTAACTCTGTGCTGGTATAAAACTATTAAGCAAGTGGGAAATAAAGGTTCCCCAACCTCCAATGATTGCAATAGAAAAAACTGGGAACTTTAACAAACTAAAAGACACCAATCCCTACAGCGGTGTAGCAACAACTTAAAATAGATAACAAATAAGATGATTATGTTGCTTTATCATAGGCACAATGACCACAGATATAATTTGTAAAAATCCAAATGTTACTTTAATAAAATTGATAACATAAAAATTAAAAAACATAAAAGTAAAATTAAAAGGACACAGAGTATATACTCTGATCAGACATATAATAAAACTAGGAGTAGTATCCAATACAAAACAATTAGATAAGAATAAACAAAAATAAACAATTATTATGTAGCACATTAAAACAATTAAGACATAGGAACAGATGGCTCGAAGGGATTCCAATTAAGTCAATCAAAGGCTTGAAACAGGATATCCATAACGGAATCAGGCGCAGGGCTGGAATACAGAGAATTCATTATCAAACAAAGGAAAAAGAACCAAGCAAAAGGTTTTTACTTTTACTTATACCGGGAGGTTCTTTAAACAGAAGCGAGTGTCCTTCTAATGGCTAATCTCCGTCAAGATCATTGATATGCTCACAACTCAGCCAGACTTTCTTTACACTTGATTGTATTTCTGGTGCGTGTAGCGGCTCTCAGGAAACTTCCTTCTACGGACGCCTATGAGTGATACAATAATGTAGCAGGAGCAACGTGTTTCAACCCGTATGGGCATTTGTCAAGCTCCAGATAAGTGGACATTGAAGGCTTATAAAGCCTAAAGGACAATTTCATTGGATCATGTAAAGAAATGATAAACAGGGCACCAACATAGTACTTATAGCATAGATCGTAAAAACTGAAATGGATATAACGTAACAATTTAGAATGTAATAGATGTATTGTGAAAACATGCAAATTGGTATTGTTTTCACAACACATATATTACATTCTAAATTGTTACTTTATGTCTGTTTCAGTTTTTATGATCTATGCTGTAAGTGCTATGTTGGTGTCCTGTTTATCGTTTCTTTACATGATCCAATGAAATTGTTCTTTAGGCTTTATAAGCCTTCAATGTCCACTTGTCTGGAGCTTGACAAAGGCCCGTACAGGCTAAAACACGTTGCTCCTGCTATATTATTGTGTCAATCATAGGCATCCGTAGAAGGAAGTTTCCAGCTGGTGCCATTGAATAGCACTTTCCTCCTGCCTTGCAGCCTGCTGTGAGCCAGGCCCTAGCCATTTGTTGCCAGCAATCATATTTCTTTTAACAGTATTGCAAAACTTGTCAATCATCACTGTTTTGACTGTCAGTAATCAGTCTCCTAGTGTCCTTGAATTGCATCTACCTCCTGCCTGCCATCCTTTTGTGCCAGGCCGTCTTGCCAACTATTTACAACAATCATAATTTTTGGTCACAGTATAGTTACTAATTAAAAATAAAAAATTCTTGATTGTTGATGATCTTAATCCTCAGTTTGCTCGTGCCCTAGAATTGCACTTTTCTACAGCCTTCCAAGCCTGTGTGCCAGGCCTACTTGAAAAATATTTACACCAATAATATTTGTTGTGACAGTATTCTTAATAATTAAAAATTAAAATTTTTGTTAATAGTTGTTGTGAATCCTCAGTTTGCTGGTGCCATTGAATAGCACTTTCCTGCTGCCTTGCAGCCTGCTGTGAGCCAGGCCCACCTAGCCAATTGTTGCCAGCAATCATATTTCTGTTAACAGTATTGCAAAAATTGTCAATCATCACTGTTTAGACTGTCAGTAATCAGTCTCCTAGTGTCCTTGAATTGCATCTACCTCCTGCCTGCCATCCTTTTGTGCCAGGCCGTCTCTCCAACTATTTACACCAATCCTAATTTTTTTGTCACAGTATAGTTACTAATTAAAATTAAAACAATCTTGATTGTTGATGATCTTAATCCTCAGTTTGCTCGTGCTCTCGAATTGCACTTTTCTACAGCCTTCCAAGCCTGTGTGCCAGGCCTACTTGAAAAATATTTACACCAATCATATTTGTTGTGACAGTATTCTAATAATTAAAAATTAAAATTTTTGGTAATAGTTGTTGTGATTTGAATCCTCAGTTTGCTGGTGCCATTGAATAGCACTTTCCTCCTGCCTTGCAGCCTGCTGTGAGCCAGGCCCACCTAGCCAATTATTGTCAGCAATCATATTTCTGTTAACAGTATTGCAAAAATTGTCAATCATCACTGTTTAGACTGTCAGTAATCAGTCTCCTAGTGTCCTTGAATTGCATCTACCTCCTGCCTGCCATCCTTTTGTGCCAGGCCATCTTGCCAACTATTTACACCAATCCTAATTTTTTGTCACAGTATAGTTACTAATTAAAATTAAAAAAATCTTGATTGTTGATGATCTTAATCCTCAGTTTGCTCGTGCCCTAGAATTGCACTTTTCTACAGCCTTCCAAGCCTGTGTGCCAGGCCTACTTGAAAAATATTTACACCAATCATATTTGTTGTGACAGTATTCTAATAATGAAAAATTAAAATTTTTGGTAATAGTTGCTGTGATTTGAATCCTCAGTTTGCTGGTGCCATTGAATAGCACTTTCCTCCTGCCTTGCAGCCTGCTGTGAGCCAGGCCCACCTAGCCAATTGTTGTCAGCAATCATATTTCTGTTAACAGTATTGCAAAAATTGTCAATCATCACTGTTTAGACTGTCAGTAATCAGTCTCCTAGTGTCCTTGAATTGCATCTACCTCCTGCCTGCCATCCTTTTGTGCCAGGCCGTCTTGCCAACTATTTACACCAATCCTAATTTTTTGTCACAGTATAGTTACTAATTAAAATTAAAAAAATCTTGATTGTTGATGATCTTAATCCTCAGTTTGCTCGTGCCCTAGAATTGCACTTTTCTACAGCCTTCCAAGACTGTGTGCCAGGCCTACTTGAAAAATATTTACACCAATCATATTTGTTGTGACAGTATTCTAATAATTAAAAAATTTACATTTTTGGTAATAGTTGCTGTGATTTGAATCCTCAGTTTGCTGGTGCCATTGAATAGCACTTTCCTCCTGCCTTGCAGCCTGCTGTGAGCCAGGCCCACCTAGCCAATTGTTGTCAGCAATCATATTTCTGTTAACAGTATTGCAAAAATTGTCAATCATCACTGTTTAGACTGTCAGTAATCAGTCTCCTAGTGTCCTTGAATTGCATCTACCTCCTGCCTGCCATCCTTTTGTGCCAGGCCGTCTTGCCAACTATTTACACCAATCCTATTTTTTGTCACAGTATAGTTGCTAATTAAAATTAAAAAAATCTTGATTGTTGATGATCTTAATCCTCAGTTTGCTCGTGCCCTAGAATTGCACTTTTCTACAGCCTTCCAAGCCTATGTGCCAGGCCTACTTAAAAAATATTTACACCAATCATATTTGTTGTGACAGTATTCTAATAATTAAAAATTCAAATTTTTGGTAATAGTTGCTGTGATTTGAATCCTCAGTTTGCTGGTGCCATTGAATAGCACTTTCCTCCTGCCTTGCAGCCTGCTGTGAGCCAGGCCCACCTAGCCAATTGTTGTCAGCAATCATATTTCTGTTAACAGTATTGCAAAAATTGTCAATCATCACTGTTTAGACTGTCAGTAATCAGTCTCCTAGTGTCCTTGAATTGCATCTACCTCCTGCCTGCCATCCTTTTGTGCCAGGCCGTCTTGCCAACTATTTACACCAATCCTAATTTTTTGTCACAGTATAGTTACTAATTAAAATTTAAAAAAATCTTGATTGTTGATGATCTTAATCCTCAGTTTGCTCGTGACCTAGAATTCCACTTTTCTACAGCCTTCCAAGCCTGTGTGCCAGGCCTACTTGAAAAATATTTACACCAATCATATTTGTTGTGACAGTATTCTAATAATTAAAAATTAAAATTTCTGGTAATAGTTGCTGTGATTTGAATCCTCAGTTTGCTGGTGCCATTGAATAGCACTTTCCTCCTGCCTTGCAGCCTGCTGTGAGCCAGGCACACCTAGCCAATTGTTGTCAGCAATCATATTTCTGTTAACAGTATTGCAAAAATTGTCAATCATCACTGTTTAGACTGTCAGTAATCAGTCTCCTAGTGTCCTTGAATTGCATCTACCTCCTCGCCTGCCATCCTTTTGTGCCAGGCCGTCTTGCCAACTATTACACCAATCCTAATTTTTTTTGTCCACAGTATAGTTACTAATTAAAATAAAAAAAATCTTGGGGGCGGCGGAGCCAACTACTAACGCATCAAGACATACTATTACAGAGCTCCTGAAGTTTTACTGTTAAAACTTTGATTTCTGGTGTTTTGGAAGCCTATCTCTCCTTTGCTTATATTGCCCTTAGTATGGAGGAGCTTTCTACACATCTTTCTTCTCTCTTGGAGGGTCTGATTACTAAGAAGACGGTCAGATTTTATAGCCTGAAGTCCTACCATTATAGAGATGCGCAACAAAGATGGCGCTTCTTACCTTCCTGTTTCGACACCCTGTTGCAAGCCAGACAGAAGACTCACTATCTATTCCTACATGTCTCTACCCAATCACAAGAAAGGGAACTCAGACAGGGATCAACCGGTGATCTCTCTGGAAGTGCGATAGGGTCCCGGTGCAGGCCGCCAGCTGGCCGGTCCCACACTACTACGCTACTCTGCGAGCAGTGAGATTTTCTCAGAACAGCACCGGGGCAATATCCCCAGCTCTCTCCACCTCTTATTCTACGCTTGAAAGGCGACTTTCTCACATACCACTATCGAGAATATGGCTGATGCAGGAGAGCTACAGCTTGAGGCAACTTCCTGTATAAGACAACAAGCTAAATTTCGAGAATCATCTTTAATCTTGAAGCCCAGTACATACACCCTTATTGAGGATAACACCACGATTGCAAAGCTATGGGGCCGCTCTGTTGTATCTCTGGCCTCATTCTCAAACAAAGACCCCGGTGCATTCAATTGATCCCATGCTGTCCCAACTTGGAATAAAGCACCCCGTTCTACCCAAACTTAGATTTGGAATAGGCTAACTTCATACAAATCCAGGCTGGCCTTCTGTGTGACTATGGTATAAAGTACACTATCATTAACAGCCCTATATAATACTGGATACTCGGTCTCATCCCGCATGAACACGGATACCTCATACTTGTTTAAACAGACATAGTTTCGATTTCTCTCTTCCTTGCGGTGCTGAGCTCCTTGGGGTTTTTTATTTTTATTTCACTTTTACCCCAGGTACCTATTCATTTGCGATTGTTAGGGCCCATGTTTCTCCAAGTTCTAGTGCACCATAGACTCTTGTTAAGATATATATATATATATATTTCTTTACTTTGCACTATTAAATGCCCAATACTTATAAAACAACACATCTACAAGTGGCCTTTCATCTGCTTAATGCAACTGTTTAGTCATACAATCCAGATTGGAGGAATCCTATAATTGATCCACAGGGACTTTTGTCTCATTATAGGTCCCATTGGCTGAGTAATATATTTCATGTTTAACCTTTGAGTATCGTTTATATGTTTTGAATATAACCTGTTTTTGTATAAACTATCCTAACTCATTTCCCTTATATGTACCGTGTTATTTCCTGAAGATTGATCTCTTTTCCTATAATATACTCGAAGATATATTTGAGATCATGCCCATTACCTGTAGTTTAAATTTGTACTGATATCTGAATGCCAGCTTATTTTATCTTATTTTAAGGGTTCAAAGGTGTTTCTCTCGCCATTACATATTGTATCTGGGTGATAGAACTCCCTAAACCACTCATCTTGTACATCTAATGTATGTTGAAGCACTGTTTTACATGACGCTTCAGGCAAATAGGCTGACATCATATAACATGGATATATCTATAGACAAGATGTTCACATAAGATTATTATCCCTGACCCTATTTTGTCTGATGCCATACAGTGACAATGGTAGATACTAACTTGAATCATTTATAATTTCCCTAACTTAGATTTATTGTACTTAGCTAGTCGGGTTAAGATATTTGTATTGTTCTTAGCATTAGGAGATGAAACATGCACCCATTATTTACAAAATATTCCTATACCCTATGCTTACTTAGAGTGTATACTATATGCTAAATACATACTCATATATGTTTATATTAGTACAATACTGGCACAATTTTTGTATAGCTGTAGGCAAATCTTTAACTGCTACAACTTATTCACACCATTTATTTGGGCATATACTATGGTTACTCCCCTTTATATCACTGTAACTATTACTATGCAGTTTTACCCTGCTTATCATGATTATGTGTTTATGTAGCTCCAGTAGATTTAGTTATGTTACATGATCGCACATTTATCTGAGGTACATTTGCAATGCTTGGGCTTCAAATACATAGAAGTAAGCTAGTTTAAGTAACCTAGCAATTAGTTTCTCGGCATGCTATAATATATTATTATTTTTTGATGGCATCAGTATCTTAGATGATGCCTATATCTTTAGCTATCTAAAACAGCATTATTTTGAAGCCTAGGCACTGCACTGTTCATAAATGTTAATTAGCCCATTATTGTTGTGCTATGGCAATGGTTAATATATATAGCTTAGACTAGTTTTGATCTCACACAAACCAAGGCCTTACAGAGAAAGTTTGTATTACTCTTCAATTGTTATGCTATTCCTATTTATATTTTCCATCTTATATACACCATAACTTCACATGAAGGATACATTATCTGCTGTATCCTAGATAATGATGCTCCCTATGTTGTTACTATTGTCATAACATATTCTCTATCCCTGATGGGCCCCTCTCTTCCCTTTCCCGCCGGTACTTGTTGCCTGCGGGTCATACCCCTATTCCTATTTCCCACATCGCCTATAGCTGGCATCTCCCCAGGAGAGGAGCTCATCCGGAAGTCCCCTATATTCTATATTTCATACATATTAATATTCCCCCTTCCACATAACTTTATCAGAAGTTACCCTTATTTCTCATTTCTCACCTCCATCAGACCCCTCTCCTTCCTTTCCCGTCGGCATTTACTACCTGCGGGTCATACCCCTATTCCTTTTCCCACATCACCGATAGCTGGCATCTCCCCAGGAGAGGGGCTCATGTAATAGTTATCCACCCCTCAGACATATAAATATCTCCCCCTGTCAGTATTCATTACAGGAAACTGCCCTTACTTCTACATACCCTAGTTTAAGGTTACTTAGAAACACCTTAATTTGTGGATTATTATACTCTGACAAAGCTATGTCCCTTCATCTTAGTTATATAAACAGCTGGTCCTTCCTTTGAAGCCTAACCTTGTAACTATATAATTAGGCCGCCCCCTAACTATTCTACTATCCTGTATGGCTCCGCTCCCCATTCCCTCAACCACTCCACTTCGAGCGGCTCTTGCCCGCTGCACCCCCTCACCCCTTTTCCTGCTAATTTGGTCCAAAAGCGGCCAAACATAAACTAATATCTCAAAGCATTAAAAAGAAATAAAAAATGAGGTTTCACTTTTGTTTGTCTAGTTCTTTTTTGTGGGTTCTGGATCTTATTTTTATTTATTTTATCTCACATGTTTCTGACATCTGAAAGTAGCAAAAAATGTTTATTTGTATACTCATCTATTGATATTTAACCCAGGTTTCTGGGTCATATAGTATCTTGTATATTATAATGTCATGTTTATGCATTGTACCTGTGACAAATATTTTTTTCTCCATTTTTATTGTAACATTCGAAAAACCTCAATAAAAAAAAAAAAAAAATTAAAAAAAATCTTGATTGTTGATGATCTTAATCCTCAGTTTGCTCGTGCCCTCGAATTGCACTTTTCTACAGCCTTCCAAGCCTGTGTGCCAGGCCTACTTAAAAAATATTTACACCAATCATATTTGTTGTGACAGTATTCTAATAATTAAAAATAAAAATTTTGGTAATAGTTGTTGTGATTTGAATCCTCAGTTTGCTGGTGCCATTGAATAGCACTTTCCTCCTGCCTTGCAGCCTGCTGTGAGCCAGGCCCACCTAGCCATTTGTTGCCAGCAATCATATTTCTTTTAACAGTATTGCAAAAATTGTCAATCATCACTGTTTTGACTGTCAGTAATCAGTCTCCTAGGGCTAGATTTGGAGTTCGGCGGTAAAAGGGCTGTTAACGCCACGCGTGTTTATGTCTAACGCACGTCATTGTTTGACTCCGGTATTTAGAGTTAAAATAAGACCATCTAACGATGCTCCTAACGGCGTGTATGTCACACGCGTAATACTGCCCGCGTAAGACAGTCTCCCATAGAGATCAATGGGAAAGGCAAAAAATTGCTTTTTTCACCTAACACTCGATCTCGCGAGAATACGTACAGCTCGGTCATATGACGCATACCACATCATGCACAACAATAACACGCCGCAAATGTCACAACAACAATCAATCAACAAAGCACACAAGCATTACACATTCACAAGCGGGGATGTTTTAATAAAATTTTATACGGGGAATACGCATATACTTTAAGATGCGGAAAATCGCTAAATAACAACAAGGATTAAAAATGATATACATACACTAGAAAAAAGATCGTATTCAATATCACTATATATTATGACAAACATACATATACAACACTTCACAAAGAACACACCATCGCAAAATCACATTTAAAAAGAATACTATTGGACAATGTTAGAGAAAACGACCACTATGACATCATCGCATTCTACACATTAAACAAATACCAACTCAAAATGAGCATGCGCAAATTCACACACCTAATACACATTGCACTAATATTAATTGCTAATAAAGCACACCTGAACACTATTTACAACGCAAATAGGTACATCATTAAACATTTACACAGGGTATATAAGCACCACACAAGCATGGCTTCTTTGACTGTGTTGCTGTTGGGTCTTTGGAGATTGGAGGTTTAAGAATAGAGAGTTTGAGAATTTTTGAGAGTTAGTGTTAGCGTGAGAGAGTCAGTTGGTAGTGTTAGTGTGAGAGAGTGAGTGAGTTAGTGGTAGTTAGTGGGAGTGGGAGAGAGTCTGTTAGTGGGAGCGTGAGTGAGTTAGTGGGAGTTATTAGTGAGAGTTGTTAGTGGGAGCGTCAGTTAGTGGTAGTTATTGAGCGTTAGTGGGAGTGTTTGTTAGTGAGAATTAGAAGTAGTGTGAGTTAGCGAGCGAGTGATTTTTCTGTACACTTAACACATTTACACGCAAACACATTCAATACATACATACACTTATCAATAACACTACATACACTCCATACCCCCTACCCCCTCATACTACACTCCATACCCCATTCCTTGTAGTCCCATTCCCTTTCATCCCATTTACTCTTATCCCATACCCCATACCCATCCCATACCCATCCCCTAGTTACATTTAGTTTACATATCCTCCTTTTAGTCTTATTCTTTTCGTTTATTTAAATACTCCTTACCCTCTTTGTTTTTTACATCCCTCTCACACTTTAAGCACCTTTTTTGTCTTTTTAGTTCTTTATTTTGACCCCCTTTAATTTCATCACACTCACTTTTTGTTTGATTATTTGGGGTTTAGTTTAGGGAAGAGATGGAGGCCAGGCAGGGGACAGGTAGAGGGGGGAGTAGAGGGAGGGGGAGAGGAACAGGGCAGGAAGGGGGGCAGGAAGCGGGGGTGGAAGCGGTGGGTGGACCCAGCCACTTGGTTCAAGATGACCAAGTGGCTGGGCCCAGTGGCGGTCAGAGTAGGGCTTCACAGTCCGGGAAACAGAGGGCATCATCACAGGGGAAGGCCAAGGCGACTAGGGAGGCGAGGTTTTCGATGGAGGAGAAGGAGGCCCTCGTAGAGGCCTATATGGCCAGGCATAGGATGCTGCAGCACCAAAAGACCACCCCGACTGACAGGAGGAGGCTCTGGAACGAGATCAGGAATGCAGTCAATGGCCGGAACCGCGATATGGATTCTATCAAACATCGGTACCGGGACTGTAAACTTGAACTGAAAAAAAAGTTAAGCCTGGAGGCCCGACATGCCGCAGGGACCGGTGGCGGCCCTGCCATTGAAATGGAGTACTGCCGATGGGAGGAAATGTTGCGGCCCAGCATCTCCGAGGTGGAAGTAGTCGGTATCGGAGGAATCGATACCGGGAACCTGCCACTCTCATCTGACGGTAAGCTTATTGAACAATAATTTCACATACAAATGTATTTCAAGGGACACTATACGCAAACATTTACTTTCATGATTGAGGTAGCGAATACAATTTGACAAAACATTCAAATGTACTTATATTACCTAATTTGATTCATTCTTGAGATATATTTTAATGAAGAAATAGCCATGCACACGGTGAAACAATCACAGGAGGCAGCTATATTCAGCTAACAATCAGCATCTTATAAGCATATTTAGATATGCTTTTCATCAAAGAATATCCAGAGAATTAAGCGAATTAGATAAGAAAAGTACATTCGAAAGTTGATACAAAATGTATGCTTCTAAATCATGAAAGATAAAACATTGGGTTTCATGTGTTAAGGATCAGATTAATGCTATAACGTTGTTTACACGCATTCTATTACTTTGCGGTTACATCAGTATCTAGGCTATAGGTTAGGTGTGCATTTAAACAGACTGAAAAAAAAAGCAAAAACATTCACATTGACCACAGATATCACAAACACGGTTTAGAAAAAGCGGAAATAGTATTGATTGTTTGTTAGATTTCAAAGTGGATTAATGATTCTGCATTTGTAATTGTATCGTAAGCTAAGTCATTTAAACCTTTATTTGCAAATATGCTAATATATACATTTTTTTTTTTATTTTTTTTTTTTATATACAGAGTCTGGGGACGAGGCAGCACAGCCTCCTGCATCTCCCCGGGATGAGAGTGGTGGTGAGGAATTTCCACTTCGGAGGGAAGAGGCCCCCCGTGACGAACAGCGCACGGGAGATGATGAAGAGGCCCCGGAAGCACAGGAGGAACCCGCGGAACCCGAGGTCCCTCAAAGACCCGCACTCCACCGTGCACGGGCACCCCGCCGTGCACGGGTTCAACATGCACAACAAGAGGAAATAGCGGAGGTGCGGGTTCTACTGGAGTACATAGACCAGATGCGTACCTCCCGGATAGAAAATATAGAAGGACGACACAAAATACTTGATGGCCAAAATCAGATTATTCAAGGACAAAATGAAATCATCAACATACTGAATCGAATAGAAGAAGGCCAAACAAGAATATTTCAGCTTCATCAAGAAATGTTCACTTTTTTTCCGGGAGGCGCATGCTGGTCTACCTCCTGTTGCTGTGCCTCTTGTTGCTGGGCCTCTTGCTGCTGGGCCATCTCCTCCTGCCGGCCCATCTCATCCTCCTCAGCCATCTACTCCTCCTCCTCAGCCATCTACTCCTCCTCCTCCTCAGCCATCTACTCATCCTCCTCAGCCATCTTCTCCTCCTCATCCATCTTCTCCTCCCCAGCCATCTACTCCTCACCTTGGTCGTCCCAGTACTCTTCCTTCCACTCCTCCCACAACAGCTCCAAGGAGGACTCTTCGGAGTCGGCAGTTGCCTCTCCCAGAGCCTCAGCCCCGTGGGAAGAGGGGAAGGAAGAGGAAGTAAGTATTTTTTTCATCTTCACTGCTTTTTTTAATTTAATGTGTAATGGATAGGTATGTGATGATGTGGTTTTCATACACTTGTGTGGAGTGTGGGTTATAAGTGTGGGTTATAAGTGTGTGAAAACCACATCATCACATACCTATCCTTGTTCATGATATTGATTGGTTTCTGTGATGTGATGTCCAAACTGTTTCCCGAATCGCTAACTAAATTACCATAACAATTTTCCATGATGGCATATTACTGTTTGAATGCCAATAACACAGCTTAAAGGGACAGTCAGAAAATTATTGATTACAAAGAAAACACTGTATTACGCATTATAAAGTTGGAAACAACAAAACATGGAGAAATACATGTGTGACTTATGTGCTTACCCTTGTATCTATGACTATGAAAAATGACCACTTATTTGTTGTTCTGACATAACAACATTTTAGATATCAATGATCAATACATGGTCAATAATATGCTGTATGAGCACAAGGTTTTACATATACAAATGCTATCAAAATGCCCTCTAGTGCTCAAATTGTATAATGATTACAAGCACTCTTCAAGATCGAAGAAATGAACACACCAACCTCATAAGTTTAGATAGCAAATTTAAATAAACCCAGACAAATGTTCAATTGTTGAGAAACATTTGATATCCTTGATATTACAGAATTGACTTTTAGAATAATGACAAACATTATATATTTTCTAAACTGTCCCTTTAACAACATTACATATGCTAACACATATTTTAAGCTTGTTGGTATATCTACATGTACTTTGTCAAATAAAAAAAATTTGAAATCACATTTATATTGACGTGTTAAATAAAGTCTATTTTCTTTAAGAGACATTATTGTGTTAATATTTTATTGTAAAGACATTTTTATTTAACAATGAATATGGTTTTAAAGTCCTTTTAGGAGTGGGGGGGGGTGAAAATATGCTAACAATAATATATTTGAAGATTAAACTATGTGGATCTCATACATGATACAAAAAACAACATTTGCATTCAAGGGACAGTATCCTATATTTTTAACATAACTGTATGTAATAGACACTACTACAAACAACAAGATTAACATATACTGATATCAATATTAAAAAGCTTCAAACACTTGAAAATAAAATAGGGTTAGCTATATTGAAAATATAGACGAAACCCCCATTACAACCGTAAAACAACACAATACCCCATCATTAACATATGAAAAGACCCTTTACACAAACTGGAGAAAGCTGGAGAATGTACTCACATGAAACTCAGAGGCTTTGCGAGGAGTAAGAAAATTACTTACATTTTCTTAGAACAGAAGAAAAAATAAACGTATTGGTTAAACAATGGACTATCTAACTAGAGACAAAATCCAAGCTTTTGATTTATAATAGAGTGTCTAATGAACCTTTAATAAAATATACAACGAAATTACATTTAGAAGAAGTCGGCATCATATATTTAGCATATGATAAAGATAAATGCATATTGATTACTTTATTCAAACACAATAGCGCTTATTTATTAATTAGATATATTCAACATTAAACACAACATTAATTTTTTCAGAAAAAGGAACATATTGTTGACAAACATATTAAACATGGACTGTAGAGATTTGCACTTGCCTAGAAATATCCTATGCATGAAAACATTTTTCTTTCGTTCGTTGATTCAACCAGACATACAGCAAAAGAGAATGTGGTGGTCTTTATCAGCTACGGGTCAACAATGTAACATGATGCAAATAATACATATTCGCAAGCTTTTTAAAATTGGATGCAGTCACAAACGTTTTTAACGTGCACAAATATTGCGGGACTACGTAATCCAATCAGACGTTTTTTTACCTTTACATGTGCCGTCTTAACATGGCGCTTCCTTGATCACGTAAGAACGCCATCCAATGAAAGGCACATTATTGATCACGTAAGAACGCCCAAAAAAAAAGGCGCATCCTTGATCGCGTCAAAACGCAATCCAATAAAAGGAATATTCCTGATCACGTAAGAACGTCAGTCAATACAAGGAATCATTGGACAGCCTGGCAGGTGACGTCTTAAGCAACATGGCGCATCCGAGATCGCTGAAAAACCGCAGACAATACAAGGACTCAGTGACAGCTTGGCATATCACTAAGAAACGTATTTATATTTTAGGAACTAGTATGTGTGTAGATTGCTATCTAGGAATGACAACAAATCCTGAATCATCTTTTCGGACTTGACTGTCCCTTGAACTATAGCTATGGTGTATATCTTTAACATTTAAAAGATACACATGAGAAATACATATGCCATTGATGTTTTAAGATATGTTTGGATTGTTGTTGAATAACAATAGTTATACATGTATTGATTAAACGTGTCATTTATTCAGGTTTAATTATTGTCAGCCTACCTATAGCCATATATGGGAGGAGATGCATTTTGTTAACATATTAGTTAACTAATATTCATCATCTAAATTATTTGCATTACACACAGAGATTTATTTGGTTACACTTTTACACTAATATAGATTTGAAAATGAAATACAGGTGCTGTCAACATTACAATAAGATTGTTTATTAATAAAATTATATGTCTTTGTTCTTGTAAAAAGGACAAAAATGCTTTACAAATGGAAATACATTCATTAACAATTGTGATCAACATCACTTAAAGGGACATTATTTTGTTTTTAAAAAGAGCATACACATAGTCAATACTATTTCAATAAAATGAAGACTTTACAGGGATTATATCATTTTATCAATACTCAGATCATTTGGTAAAGGTGCATCAATTCATGCAGACTTTCTAAATACACACATGGATCTGAACATTTAAATATACATATATACACAAATACCAATCTATATATACATATATAAAGAAATTACTCTGCTAATCATAATCAGGCAATGATAGAGCTAAGAGAAAATAATATAAAGACAAATAATAAGATTACATTGGAGATGTTAATCTTAAAGTCATTTACTATTGTCTTACATATATGATTTCAGTATAACAAATATATTTGGTAGGTCCCTTTAAGGATCAACAACATAAACTAGAGCTTTCAAAAAATAACAGGAAGAATGAGGACAATTATTTGTGAAATAAAATGTATTTTATTAGTATGTAAGAAAACATACACAACGTTTATAAATAATCTTGTAAAAATAAGGAATATATGAGCCATATGACAAGGTAACACAGTGCATCACAGTCCATGAAGAGAGTTGCCAAGGGCCAGCATAGCCCCATTGGAGACATATGACAAGGTAACACAGTGCATCACAGTCCATGAAGAGAGTTGCCAAGGGCCAGCATAGCCCCATTGGAGACATATGACAAGGTAACACAGTGCATCACAGTCCATGAAGAGAGTTGCCAAGGGCCAGCATAGCCCCATTGGAGACATATGACAAGGTAACACAGTGCATCACAGTCCATGAAGAGAGTTGCCAAGGGCCAGCATAGCCCCATTGGAGACATATGACAAGGTAACACAGTGCATCACAGTCCATGAAGAGAGTTGCCAAGGGCCAGCATAGCCCCATTGGAGACATATGACAAGGTAACACAGTGCATCACAGTCCATGAAGAGAGTTGCCAAGGGCCAGCATAGCCCCATTGGAGACATATGACAAGGTAACACAGTGCATCACAGTCCATGAAGAGAGTTGCCAAGGGCCAGCATAGCCCCATTGGAGACATATGACAAGGTAACACAGTGCATCACAGTCCATGAAGAGAGTTGCCAAGGGCCAGCATAGCCCCATTGGAGACATATGACAAGGTAACACAGTGCATCACAGTCCATGAAGAGAGTTGCCAAGGGCCAGCATAGCCCCATTGGAGACATATGACAAGGTAACACAGTGCATCACAGTCCATGAAGAGAGTTGCCAAGGGCCAGCATAGCCCCATTGGAGACATATGACAAGGTAACACAGTGCATCACAGTCCATGAAGAGAGTTGCCAAGGGCCAGCATAGCCCCATTGGAGACATATGACAAGGTAACACAGTGCATCACAGTCCATGAAGAGAGTTGCCAAGGGCCAGCATAGCCCCATTGGAGACATATGACAAGGTAACACAGTGCATCACAGTCCATGAAGAGAGTTGCCAAGGGCCAGCATAGCCCCATTGGAGACATATGACAAGGTAACACAGTGCATCACAGTCCATTAAGAGAGTTGCCAAGGGCCAGCATAGCCCCATTGGAGACATATGACAAGGTAAAAGAGTACATCACAGTCCATGAAGAGAGTTGCCAAGGGCCAGCATAGCCCCATTGGAGACATATGACAAGGTAACACAGTGCATCACAGTCCATGAAGAGAGTTGCCAAGGGCCAGCATAGCCCCATTGGAGACATATGACAAGGTAACACAGTGCATCACAGTCCATGAAGAGAGTTGCCAAGGGCCAGCATAGCCCCATTGGAGACATATGACAAGGTAAAAGAGTGCATCACAGTCCATGAAGAGAGTTGCCAAGGGCCAGCATAGCCCCATTGGAGACATATGACAAGGTAACACAGTGCATCACAGTCCATGAAGAGAGTTGCCAAGGGCCAGCATAGCCCCATTGGAGACATATGACAAGGTAACACAGTGCATCACAGTCCATGAAGAGAGTTGCCAAGGGCCAGCATAGCCCCATTGGAGACATATGACAAGGTAAAAGAGTGCAACAGGCACAACAATAAACAGAAAAAAAGGCCAAATGGCAACACTAACAATAAAAATTCAACATGTGGACGGAGGATTCTTATCTGCCACCATGGAGCATATCCAGATCCTCCACTTACTGGTCATCCTCTTCATTGTCCTGTGCATGTCCAGCTCCAGATTCAGGCCTTGAACGTAATCGCATAATTTCACGCAGAGTCAAGTCCTGAACCCGGAGCTGGGCCTGCATGGTGTCGTTCATCCCTCTCAGGACAGCTGCGTTCCTCAACACGGCCTGCTCTACTCTTGCTATCCCTTCTAGCATGAGCCATGCTGAGTCACAGCCTAAAATAAAATAAAATTAAATATTAAGGATAATTACACAACAGACTAAAAAACTTTAATACATACATTCTCATCATAAAGACAAATAATTATTTACATTAATTAGTTTACATTTATTCTTTACACATGAATTAGGTTATTCAGACAGACAGAAATCATTAAAGGGACATGTTACTCAAACATGTTGTCCCCTTTAATTGGTTTTAGATGATCCACTTATACAGCTTGAGTGTATCAAATCTTGTTAAAGGATTTACATTGTACTTACATCAGATATTTACAAATTAAATTTAGACTGTGGTAGGCACACCTATCCTTAAACATTTTTTCATTGAGGACAAGCTGTGTAAACATAGCAACCAGAAGAAATTACATTCCCACTGGGTTAGACAAGAGATAATGTATCCACATTTGTACATAAAATTTTGGATCCAAGTAGTGGTGTTTGGTATATGTAGCGATATCCAATTAAAGGGACACTGAACCTAAATATTTAATGGACTCATTCAGATAGAGCATGACATGACAAATCGTTATAAATTACACATATTCATTATATGTTTTAATTCTCAAGCTATATTTTGAAAGCAAGAATGTTGCTTTTTATGGAAGCCAATATTTTTTTATCAACTTTGTTTGTGCATGCTGGTTGATGGATACATTCATCCAACAATAAAGAAATGATGGCCAGATTTATTTTATTGTTTAAACTAATTATAGGAATTACTTTTTTTTAAAAAATATATCAAGAGAATGACGAATAATTAATAAGAGTATTAAATTATAAATTTGATTAACATTGCATGCTGGATTTGAATCACAATTTAACAAATTTAACTTCACTGTACCTTTAAGTATCTTATAAAGTGTATTTAGAATGATACTTACAGCTGTGCCTGGGAAGGACAATCTGACACCCAGGACAATGAAGGTTGAGACAGGGGGGAGGGATGGGATTGGCTTGGGGAGGGATGTGAATGGCTTGGGGAGGGGTGAGCTGCCGCTCCGGGGTAGGCCGTACAGCTGGGGAGTGGGGAGTTTGGGTCTGGGCAGCTGTACGGGCCAGAATACGGGGAGAGCGGCGAAGGGGGGTGTATGGGCGTTTTTTTGGTAGGGACAGGATATGAAATATGGGAAGGGCTGGCAGTGGTCTGGGCATGGTCATGAGTTTGGTCATGGGAAGGGCTCTGGGTCTGTGCAGGGGTTGTGGCCATGGTCATGGGTGTGTGCATGGGGAGGGGTCTGTGACTGGGCAGGGGCGGAAACCAGATGACCAGAAGTGGTGGATCCATCTGAAAATGTAAAGAAAATATATTAACATCTCATACATCCTGACATCAAATCAACGCATTTCAAATTGATTATGTTTTCAATATACTTCGAAGTGTGTTTGAATTTTTAAACAATTCTGAAATGAGGATATGGTATGTATATAGGCACTCAGATGAATATCAATGACTGTCTGTACAATTTGAACCTTATTATTGTGTTTTGGCATGGAATATGCATGTGACATAATGATGGCATGAATTATAAATTTTTAAAAATTAATATACAAGCAGAATTTCATGCTGCCTGATATAGAAAGGGGGCAGTAGTGTATTTGAACAGACAAATAATATTCCTTTTTAAAGGGCAAAAGCTGTAGACTTTTAATGTCTTCAATAAAATGATTTCCAAAAAAGAAACATGTTGGAAACATGATAGATATATTTCACATACCATCAGACTCCAAGGCAGCCTCTTCCTCCTCCGTCCCACATGTGACAGCAATCTCTGTAAAACATAACATGTTGTGTACACGTTAAGATCAGATATTATAACATATGTTACTGTTGCTCAAATACGCACATCAATGTTGCATTAAAGATATACACACACAAAGTTATGATTTACATCATTCTGATGGAGCATACAAATGACAATAGATTTGTTATTGTCAATGAATATTAATTTTAATGTATTGTTTGTATTAATGTTAAATTCATAAAAGCATAGTACATAGAACATTTAAGATTTCTCATGTGTGTATCACTTGATGACTGTTGTCAAAAAATCTAATGGAAACAAACATATGTTATACATCTTATGAATAACAAATGTGTAGACTAATAAAGTAGAAATTATTAATCGTTCAATATGAAAAATAAATTAATATATAATCAGAAGATAAATATTTTGAATTTTTATAATGTTATGCTTCATCAGAATCATGATCATAATATTGATTAGCAATACACCTTCAATTACATATAAATGAGTCAATGGACTTACCAGGAGACCGCAAAGGCGTCTCTATGTCACTGCTGGATTCCTGTGGGCTCACCACACCAACTCTCTCTATGAATGATATAGATATATATTATTAAACACATTTGGGATATCACTAAATCACATCTGTCTAGAATTTTAACATTAATCAACTTTAAAATGTGAAGAATAGAGCAGTCATTACACCAGAAAATGCTTGATTGAATCAAGGGGATTCTGTAAAAATATCTGTATTGAACATATGTTTAATGTCAGACTACATTAGACATCAAAATCATCTCAGATGCTGCTATTGCATATCTAAATATACCCAATGATCAATGTTCTTAACCCTTTAAGGACACGGCTTTCACTTTGCTCAATTGTTTTATGACGGAATAATTCCGTCATATGTCCTTAAGAAGTTACAAGAATACACACAAACCACATATTGAGTAGCATCTGTTGACAAATCTAAACAAACACATGTGTCACATCGAGCCATTTTTGCAATGTACAGTAATCTTGTTTAGGACACAACACATATTTATCACAATACAAAACAAAATTGATTATTACAAATATGTAATCATGGTGCTGTTAGAGTATGCAGATATCTATAAAGTAACTCCAACAGAGAATGTGATTTATATATCAATAGTTTTTAATAAAAAGAATGTAAAGATGAATGAATCTATTTTGTCTTAAAGGGACACTGACATGATTAATTTAAATAATTGATTTCTATGTTCAAACTGTAAAAAATGATTTAACATTGACTCCTATTATAATTAGAATGTTGCTCGATATTAATCTTAAAGGCAGATAAGGAATATTGGATTCAATAAATATTGTTTGTTGAAGGTATCCACCAATCATCAATAAAAACCCAGGTTGGTCAACCAAAATTTAGATGCACATAAACGTACTTTCTTTATTTTACAATACATTTAGCAATAGAATATGTCACATATGATGATAGTATTATATTTTTATGTTTATTAATATTGCATACTGTATCTGAATGACAATATTAATAATTGTAGCTCAGTATCCCTTTAATGTAAAATTAAATTGATTCCACAATGTTGTTGTTAATGAATTATCTACTCCATATGTTGATGTCATGAATGGTATTGAGCATGCAATTAAAATGTAATATGTTATTTAAGGATATCCGAATAATTATTTAATTTTCATCTATTAAATAGACATTACATATAAATATTGAACAATGTGTATTTAGTATGTAATGTTCAGTCCATGTTTCTAAGACAAATGTCAATTAAAAAGAGACATACCATACTGTGACAAGCCCTGGCTTGAGGATCCAGCAGCCACATCCATATCTGTAATATATTAAATGAGGATTGCATATCATTAATACTAATCATGCCATGTTTAAAAAATTTACATTAATAACAAATCAATTGAAAAATATTAATCCTTTGGTAGTCCCATGAGTTAATAGTTTCCTCAATTAAATTAATTAAAAATATATCCTGGAATCATCAATTGATGGCCATATGTTATAATTGTTTTGTATTATTCGTTTTTTATTAGCTATAATATTGAAAATAAGAATACTGTATTCTTCACTAATCTAAGAATTCCCATTTAATTTTTAACAACATGTATAAAGCAATGCCACTTTCCGCAAACCCATGTTAACGTGGATGAGAAATGCCATTTTCGCGATCATTGCGCAATGATTCCAAGCGGAATTACGCATCCGTCATTTCACCAATATGTATAAAGCAATGCCACTTTCCGCAAACCCATGTTAACGTGGATGAGAAATTACATTTCCGCTCTGTGACGCATATTCTGTAGAGCGCAAGAAACATCATTCCTATTTCATGTGTCAATAATCTAAAATCAGATATCTAAACATCATATGTAGTGTATGTTGTGAGATCTGTATAGGTTAAGTATCTGACTATATACACATATTTTGATTATAAAAAAAAATATATATATATATTATATGAAGTTGGATAATTACCTGGTTCAGATTCTCTATCATCTCCTCCCAGGCCACCGGACGGAGAAGCATCTGCCCTGTCCCCCGCGTCAGGACTTTCACATCCAGCAGCTGGGAGGGAAGAAGAGGAGGCCGAGGATGGCGAGGATCTAAATCTTTTGGGGACCCGGAGATTGAGGAGCTCGCATAAAGTCACCTCATAAGGGAGTAGGTACAGTTTCCGCGGGGCCTTTCTTTGGCCCCCTCTTTTACGGGCTTGTACCCAGTCCCTTATGAGGTTTACTTTTTTCGATAAACGCAACCTCATATTTCCGAATCTCCTCATGATCTGATCCTGGGTCCTCTGGACGTCACACACCAATCTAACCGCATTGGTGATAGACTCCCAGAGGGCCTTCTTAACAGGAGCATCTGTCGAACTCCTCTTGTTCCCAAACAGCTGGGGATAAAAGTCCTTGACGGCGTGGACCAGTGCAGCGCTCTCCTCCTTGGTGAACCTGGGAACTGACATGCCTGCTGGGTTGTATAATTATAATAATAATAATATATATTGCCTGCAGGCATTAGAGAACTGACAAAGATGGCAACGTGTAATGGACTTTTATATGGTGAAGTAAACATGAGATGCACCATGGGACAATTTATCTGTACATCTGATTGGATAAAAGTTTGAAATATTGTTATAATGTCTGTGAGACCATCCTGACTCAAGTTGTGTTTGTGTGATGAACTCTGATTGGCCGTTCCTTAATGTTTCATATCTTAGTAACTTCCTTACACATACCTCATGGTGGTGCTGTAACTTCATTTTTCATGTAGACTTATTTGTAACTCATGGGCCTGTCATGCGGATATGTGTGACGCAGATTTAATATCCGTGATCCGTTAAATATTAATTATTAAATACTCTTTAAAATCTAATACTGTCACATTATTAATGTTGTCGACATTTCTCGGTTTAATAACGGTCTGTTTCTTTAATACAAATACACATTTCATATTGTATGTCTTTATTGTTCTTTAAATACATTTATTGTGAAGTATTGGCATTGCTCTATTAAATGTCTTTATAATGCACATTGATTGTGTGCTATTGCGTGACATTAGACTCTAATGTTTAAAGATGCTAATCTGGTGTTTCAAGATGCGTTTCCCACGCAATATTTATTAATGTTAAAATTCAGTTTAGAATGTCAGTAACTTGGATAATCTGTTTATAAATATTAAACTACAGCTTTGTTATTCGCAAATAAACCTCGAGCTTGTATTTGTCTGAAGTGCTCATATATGTTATTGTGCAATGGCGTCTTTAGTTTTAAAGAGACATTACAAACAATTGTATCAAATGATCTGTAGAGATAGAAGATTGTTTACACTTTAAAATGTGAATCATTTTCCATTAGTATTTATATATCCTCAACAGAAGAAATTTAAATGCACATGGTTGAGACAATCACATAAGGCATCTCTGTGCATCCACCAATCTTCATCTACTGAGCCGATCTCGATATGCTTTTCAAGCAAAGTATGTCAAGATAGCAAGATAAGTAAATACACTCTTTAAATCTCTTAAAGGGACACTGTCCAAACAAATTTAGCATTGGTGATTGAGCATGAAATGTTAATCAACTTTATTCTTTAATCAGATTATCAAATGTTAACAGTTATCTTGTTATGTTTCTTTGCAAATCAATAATGATATTTTATATTACGGACAATTGTTTTATAAAAACATGGGTTGTCCTTGACGATTGTTGCATCAATTATTCCAAACAATCAAGTTCTGTCCAGAGTACTGAAGCAAATAAATTAGCTATTTACTGCCTTATTTTTAAAGTAATGATAGCAACATCACAATGAGCATTCATAATATGAGACAAGTTTTAAAGTTGATTCCAATAGAATACTCATTCAGAATGTATAAATCATTAATTTTTTAACTGTCTACCTTTAAGTATATTTTGAGTTCATGTCCCTTTAAATAAACATTTCACAATAATGCTTAAAATATCATAAACCTAGGCACCTTCCTTTTGCTAAATGAGTCTAACATATGAGTAAAGCAAATTTAGATTAAATTCTAGATTGTTTTACACACTGACTGAAATATATTTATTAAATGAGGTCTTTTTTAGCCTTCAGCGTAGAGGGACATTAAGCTATATGTTATGTATGCATTTTGTATAATATTCTTATATTTGAACAACTTAATATGTTTTGTTATTCAATCATTATATTGTAATTATATATATTCTTGGATTAAATACATCTCTACATAGGCTATTTTGATGCTGATTGTTGTTTGCATATAGATGCCTTATATCATTGACTAAGATATGTGCATTGTTTTTTTTATTTTAACAAGTATATTTAAAGACTGAATGTAATTCTATAGTATTTTCTAAATATGTTTAAATTCTTGTATGATATTTTTAAAAATCTATACAAAATATACTTTGTGAATGTCCCTTTAAGGACCCAAACATTTTGTATTTTTATTTAACATTGACAAAATAAACAAAAGGGGAATTTACATTCTATATAGATATTTGATGTCTAACCCAAGAGGTAAGATTGTAATAAATACATAATATTACTAAGTATAGTTAAATGACTCCACTAGAAAATTACATAGATTAACCTGGCATCCAATAACTAATTTTTAAAAAATATCAAGTTAAATGACCTACCATTTATAAATGTAATAATTTAAATAATTTTTCAATTAATTTTTTGAGATACCTAAGGAAGATACATGATCTTATACAATTATTTTTACATTCAACAACACTGTCACTTTCATGTAATTGAACCACTTCACCTTATTAAATGTTAAAAAAATAAAAATTTTACTACATATCCTAAATAATTTTAATATATACATTTTCAATATAAAAGCTTTGAAGAATCTGACTCCCCAATTAATGTTATAAAATATATTTTTATATTCTCGGAAGCATTTTATTTTCTAATATTAATGCATTATTTTATCTTATGCATGTGCTTGTCAAATAGCCAACTACCAGTCATGGGAGTCCAAGTTTGATTTATTTACAGATTATATTGATATTTAGTAGAATCTGTTCAAAATAATGTATTTAATAATAAAATGTTTAGTATTAACATGTCAAAATATATTTAATAGAAAAAAATTAAATATTCCTGGAAGTCATCAGATGCCAATCTGAAATGAAAAATAATAAAAATGGAACAAAGTTAATACACACGTTGTCAAATATTCATAAAATACATTTAAAATCATATGGTGTCTATGCTCTAACTTTGATCAACATTTTTTAAAGATAATCATTAAATTGATTTAAAATTAATGAAATACATACACCATTATATTGTTGATTAAAAATTCTATTTAAATATCCAAAATTCAAATTATACATAATAATGTATATCACATTTCAACAATATATGTATGCTGAACATAAATCTAATATTTCATGTCCATTCAAATACCTCTATATCAACTATAATATGTATTCCTTTTTCTGATTGTGATCCCTAAATATCTAATGATGAAATAAGTATGACTAATGTATGTAAGCTAACAATAATCAACATTCTTCATGTGATTCTTAACTAGCATGCACCAACCTGGATAATGCATGGTCTTTGAAAGTCAATTCAGGGGTAAACAGTTGATCTTCAATAGGTGTCTTATTCATCAGTTCATTAAATAGAGGACTGGGAAATACCATCTACAAAATAGAAAATCATCTAAGTGTCTCCAATAGGATGTCTCCACAGCCTTATTCTATCAAATAGTTTGCACTTACCATGTGAACATGTCTTTGTATGGTTTTCAAGGTCAGCAGAATTGAAAGATAATGCCAGACATGATCCCATTGGTATACTTCAATTTAAATCTTGGCTTTTTCCCCCCTGTCATTCTGGGCAATCTTGACTGTCAGGCTTCAAATTGTTCCCTTTCAGTCTTTAGATTAAGTCATCTCCCTAATGTAATAAATTTAAAAAAAAAAATTCATACAAGTGTGTGAATCAGTTCTGTACCCCTCTCCCACCCCCCATTTCATAATAAATATCTGTCACTAGCTTACTAAGCCTGTGTATGAACCTGTGTTATTTTCTATCAAGTGTGAAGATGAGTCATATTGAGCATAAAAAACCTCTGTGTGACATTGAACCATAGTCATTCTAGAGTATCCCTTTCTGATTATGTACATTTTAAGTAATGTGTAAACAAAAATCTATTTTTTAAAATGTATGCCATATGATGTATTTGTGTACAAATCATGCCAGCAACAGTCCATACATTTCTACTTACCATCTGATGTCCTCTTTAAAAACCAGGTGGCAAAGACTCGCTATAGGACCCAATGCCCAGAGCATCACCTATATTATGAAAATTATAAATTATTCTAACATTTGATCAATACTAACATGTTTGCACAATTCTCTACTTGTCATTTCCCTAGAGTTCACATCTATTGAAAATACTACAGTCTAACTTCTATTCTTTACCGTCTAAAGTGGCGGTTGATGACGTCTGCTCTGACATCAAGTCCCTCGTCCTAGAATTCCCCCTCTAGAACAGGATCATCCTCCTCATCTCTGAGGAGGTCTCTGTCCACCGGGACGGCCTGCAGCATCCCAGCCCGCTGTGCAATATTATGCAGGACGCTACAGGCTACAACGATCTTCGCCACCTTCTTTGGGTTGTACTGGAGTGCTCCTCCAGAACGGTCCAGGCACCTGAATCTCATCTTCAGGAGCCCGAACATCCTTTCAACCACCGCCCTGGTTCTCTTATGAGCCCTATTGTAGCGCTCCTCAGACACATCAGTCGGGCTACGCAAGGGGGTAATGAGCCAAGGCCGGCTCATGTACCCAGAATCACCTATAAATTTTGAACAGAACATAATTCAAACAGAATACTTAAACTAGTATATTGTTGTATAATTTTTTTTTAGTTAAAAACCATAATCCATATTAAAACTTGTCAGAAACATCCAAAAAATAAAATTTCTATATTATTCTGTATCTTCCCATTTCAGCTAAGACATGCTACATATGCGTATTGTTCTGAAAACAAACCTTGTGTAAAATGCTAACTACATGGTTACATTGCATTCTCTATCTGAACACTTAAGGTAAGACATGCTACATATCTGCATTTAAATAAAACTAGACATTAGCAGAAAGAGACAATGACAGGGTTAAATTGCATGAGATAATAGCTTCCCATTTCAGCTAAGACATGCTACATATGCGTATTGTTCTGAAAACAAACCTTGTGTAAAATGCTAACTACATGGTTACATTGCATTCTCCATCTGAACACTTAAGGTAAGACATGCTACATATCTGCATTTAAATAAAACTAGACATTAGCAGAAAGAGACAATGACAGGGTTAAATTGCATGAGATAATAGCTTCCCATTTCAGCTAAGACATGCTACATATGCGTATTGTTCTGAAAAAAAAACTTGTGTAAAATGCTAACTACATGGTTACATTGCATTCTCTATCTGAACACTTAAGGTAAGACATGCTACATATCTGCATTTAAATAAAACTAGACATTAGCAGAAAGAGACAATGACAGGGTTAAATTGCATGAGATAATAGCTTCCCATTTCAGCTAAGACATGCTACATATGCGTATTGTTCTGAAAACAAACCTTGTGTAAAATGCTAACTACATGGTTACATTGCATTCTCTATCTGAACACTTAAGGTAAGACATGCTACATATCTGCATTTAAATAAAAATAGACATTAGCAGAAAGAGACAATGACAGGGTTAAATTGCATGAGATAATAGCTTCCCATTTCAGCTAAGACATGCTACATATGCGTATTGTTCTGAAAACAAACCTTGTGTAAAATGCTAACTACATGGTTACATTGCATTCTCTATCTGAACACTTAAGGTAAGACATGCTACATATCTGCATTTAAATAAAAATAGACATTAGCGTCGGTAAATAACAAATGGTTAAATTTAATCCTATAGATGAACATGACGCTAACAGTTAAAAAATACAGGGCCAATTGTCAACATTATTAACCATGTTGAGCACAAATACTCACCAACGAGATAACCAGGGGGCATTTGTCTTTCCTCAAACTGGCTCCACAGGGACGACAGAGAGAGGATGCGGGCATCATGACAAGCCCCTCCAAAATTCGCATACACATGCATAATCCTCATCCGTGCGTCACAAACATACTGCACGTTGAGGCTATGAAAATGTTTGCGATTTCTGAAGGGCAAGTCATCAATTGGAGCACGCAGCGCAATGTGGGTACAATCTATGGCTCCCAAGACATTGGGCAATTGAGCAATATCAAAGAATTCCCGCTTCAGGCGCCTCCAATCACCATCATTCTGTGGGAATCCTATGTATTGCTTACTGATACGTACCATGGCGTCCAGAAAGTTATCAAACACCACAGAGAATGTACCTTGAGCCAGGCCATGCATGTACAGTTGTCCGGATTGAAAACTCCCGGAGGCCAGGACGTATAGACAGCTTAGCATCTTACTCATGGGGGGAACAGCAGTCCTTATTTGTATACGTGGCTCCAAATGAGGTTTAAGAAGATCGTAAAGGCCAATGAGCTGTTCGCGATCGAGCCGATACTTATCAAAAACCTCAAAGTCGCTCATGTTTTCCAAGGTGGGTCTCACCCTGTAGACACGAGGACCTCGAACCAGACGACCCCTTCGTCTCGGTCTGAGCCGCCGAGGCTGCCTGATTCGACCAACAGCTAGTTCGCCAATAGCAGCACCAGCAGTGTCTACCATGTCATCGTCATCCATCTTTCAAAACAGCGTAACAAGGTATGCACTTGATCTGATGTGGATCACAAGTGATGCTTTGGCCATGTTGTTTGGGGGGATTTATAGTACGATTAGTCCAATGGTATTGAGTTTGTAATGATTGCTGATTGTATTCACTTGTTTGTATGTGAGCGGCGCGAATGCTTTCAAAGTGGGCGTTGTATTTTTTTGGCTGAAATGTTGTTTTCCGCAAATAAATCTCAATGTGAAAGTGTCAAATATCACACATACAGTGCATGTTTGTAATGTTTGTTCATATGCGTAATCAATATTTCTTAAATGCGATCTTATAGTAACAAGCACACGTCCAGGCTAACATGAATGAAAGTGCATAGTTGTGTATAATGTGCATCGAATGTGATCGATCAATGTTGCTGCAACATTGTTTGTAAACGATAAAGTAACATCTGCCATCTGTAATATTGTATATCTAAGTGATTGCCGAGCAGTCAATATTGTATGCGTCCCTTTAAAATCGCAATAATAATTCCGAACTTCCCGTCTGCCATCTGTAGTATTGTATATATAAGTTATTGCCGAGCTGTCAATATTGTATGCGTCCCTTTAAAATCGCAATAATAATTCAGAACTTCCGGCTGTCATCTGTAGTATTGTATATATAAGTGATTGCCGAGATGTCAATATTGTATGCGTCCCATTCAAATCGCACTAATACTGAATAACTTCCGGCTGTCATCTGTAATATTGTATATCTAAGTGATTGCCGAGCTGTCAATATTGTATGCGTCCCTTTAAAATCGCAATAATAATTCCGAACTTCCCGTCTGCCATCTGTAGTATTGTATATACAAGTGATTGCCGAGCTGTCAATATTGTATGCGTCCCATTAAAATGGCACTAATACTGAATAACTTCCGGCTGTCATCTGTAGTATTGTATATATAAGTGATTGCCGAGCTGTCAATATTGTATGCGTCCCATTCAAATCGCAATAATAATTCCGAACTTCCCGTCTGTCATCTGTAGTATTGTATATATAAGTGATTGCCGAGCTGTCAATATTGTATGCGTCCCATTAAAATGGCACTAATACTGAATAACTTCCGGCTGTCATCTGTAGTATTGTATATATAAGTGATTGCCGAGCTGTCAATATTGTATGCATCCCATTAAAATCGCAATAATACTGAATCACTTCCGGCTGTCATCTGTAGTATTGTATATATAAGTGATTTGCGATCTGACAATATTTCTTAATTGTCCCATTGAAATCTCCATAATAATGCTGTTCAAAAGTGTGGTTTACGTATATGTTGTATTGTAGTATTGAGTGTTAAAGTTCCTAAAGGGGCGGTACAGTGGTGAATCTGTGATGTGTATGGTTGAATCTTCTAATGACGTCATGATATTATTAACCTGCCTATGTAGTTGTGAAATCCTCATTGTGTTGTTGTATTGTGCTACATTGTTATTGTGTGCTGAATAAAATCTAAATGTGTGCTTTGTGGTTGCGTGATGGGTGATACGTGTTATGTACATGTACGTATATATTGTGATTGTGTCCCACATATGCTGACTTGTATATAGCGGTCTGGCATTGTTGTTCCTTCCCATAAAGTGACATCTGTAATCTGGTGTAATGATGTTTTTTTTGTAGGTAATTCCTAATGGTTTATTATGATGGAATCATGATGTTAAAAGTACAGTAAAATCCATATGTTGTGTTTTGTGATTCCTGTAGAGAATGTAATGTGTTTTTTCCCCCATCATTTGAATGCACATGTATGAGTGAATGTTAAAAGTAATATATGTGCATCCATGAGTGATTATGTGTTAAGCCTATGTAAATATGCAGTTGCTGCAAGCATATGAGTTGAATAACTGAAATGCAATAATAAAGGTAAATGAGAATTGTTTCCCATTGTGTGGTGTTTGTGAATCCAGAAATGTGTATTGAATTTTATTTTAATTTTAAATGTAATTTTATTGAAATAATAATGTGTTACTAGTGATGTGGATTTGTAGTTGATGTAATCTAAAAGTGTGAAACAAATTTATGGTGTTGTGAATATTTAATAATTAAAAACCATAAGTCCACCATAGGGAAATAGTCATTTCTTAATCTATTTATCATAGCTGGGTCTAACGCATGAAATCATGTCTTTTCTAGCGCTGGTATTTGGAGTTTTTCAGTCTACGCTATTTGCGTGCGTTAGGGAAATGAGGGTTTCGCGTGCACGAGCACGTCTTCCCAATAGAAGTCAATGGAGGCTCTAAAGATTTCTATTTTTTTTTTTCTAAGACTGGTTTTCCTCGTAAAGTGAGTGACGTCATGAGCTTGTGTGAAAAAGTCACTAAATCGTGTTCTTTTTGTAATAAATAAATATTTTGTGTATGTCATGTGGTGTATATTGTTTGTATGCATCGATGAGTGTATGTTTGTGATAATGTTATTAGTTAGATGTAGGTATATGAGGGTCTTTTCCCGTATGTCCATGTAAGTCAATGGGAAAATGGATTTTTGTGGATTTATTTCAAACACCCGAGATCTCGCAACTTTAATCCTTTGTATTTTACCGAAAACAAAATAAATATGAAAAATAAAGATAGTGTAGTGTTTGTATGAGTGTAAGTGTACTTTGTGTAATATTTTTTTTGTGATTCGTGGATGTTGTTTTTGTCGGTATATGTTTACTACTGGGTCTGAGGTGGCGGTAGAAAGGTGAGCGTTAGGTGTATTTTGAGTCGCGGTAAATAAACTCTAAATACCGGAGTGCGTAAGAAACCAGCGTTAGGAGCCTCTAACGCTGGTTTTCACGGCTAACGCCGAACTCCAAATCTAGGCCCTAGTATCCTTGAATTGCATCTACCTCCTGCCTGCCATCCTTTTGTGCCAGGCCGTATTGCCAACTATTTACAACAATCCTAATTTTTGGTCACAGTATAGTTACTAATTTCAATTTAAAAATTCTTGATTGTTGATAATCTTTATCCTCAGTTTGCTCGTGCCCTAGAATTGCAATTTTCTACTGCCTTCCAAGCCTGTGTGCCAGGCCTACTTGAAAAATATTTACACCAATCATAGTTGTTGTGACAGTATTCTTAATAATTAAAAAATAAAATTGTTGTTAATAGTTGTTGAGAATCCTCAGTTTGCTGGTGCCATTGAATAGCACTTTCCTGCTGCCTTGCAGCCTGTTGTGAGCCAGGCCCACCTAGCCAATTGTTGCCAGCAATCATATTTCTTTTAACAGTATTGCAAAAATTGTCAATCATCACTGTTTTGACTGTCAGTAATCAGTCTCCTCGTGCCCTAGAATTGCAATTTTCTACTGCCTTCCAAGCCTGTGTGCCAGGCCTACTTGAAAAATATTTACACCAATCATAGTTGTTGTGACAGTATTCTTAATAATTAAAAAATAAAATTGTTGTTAATAGTTGTTGAGAATCCTCAGTTTGCTGGTGCCATTGAATAGCACTTTCCTGCTGCCTTGCAGCCTGTTGTGAGCCAGGCCCACCTAGCCAATTGTTGCCAGCAATCATATTTCTTTTAACAGTTTTGCAAAAATTGTCAATCATCACTGTTTTGACTGTCAGTAATCAGTCTCCTTGTGTCCTTGAATTGCATCTACCTCCTGCCTGCCATCCTTTTGTGCCAGGCCGTCTTGCCAACTATTTACACCAATCATAATTGTTGTCACAGTATAGTTACTAATTAAAATTAAAAAAAATTTGATTGTTGATCTTAATCCTCAGTTTGCTTGTGCCATTGAATTGCACTTTTCTACTGCCTGCCAGCCTGTGTGCCAGGCCCAACTATCCAGCAATCATATTTCTTTTAACAGTATTGCAAAATTTGTCAATCATCACTGTTTTGACTGTCAATCTGCAGTCTACTAGTGCCCTTGAATTGCATTTTCCTCCTGCCTGCCTGCCTGCCTGTGTGCCAGTCCCAACTAGCCAATTAGTGCCACCACTCATATTTATTGTAACAGGATTGGAATTTTTGTTAATCATAACTGTTTTGACTGTGATTCTTCAGTCTCCTAGTGCCATTGAATTGCAGTTTCCTTTCTCCCAGCGTGTGTGCCAGACAGGCCCATTTGCCAAATAGTGCCAAACAATCATGTTTGTTGCCACAGTACTTGTAAGTTGTAATATCTTAAAAAATTAACAATTTGTGATTTTTAAAACATCTGTCTTTTTTGTTGTTGTCAGTTTCACAGCGTATACTGTGCCCACTTTCACAGTGCCACCACTCAATTGGTGTAATAGTATTGTTAGTGTCCATTTAAAAAAAAATGACAGGCAGAGGCAGGCCACCCCGCAGGTTCCGTGGTGATGGTGCTTGTTACAAACTGCTATTTGTGACTGGCCCTTTAAATGGAAGGTTGCCCTGCTTCCCTGGATTTTGGAGAAGCCTATTTGCCAGCCTCCTTCCTCATGACTATGGCCCCTGGAAGATTGTGCCCCTGAGAGTATATTGACTTTTGTTGGGTGTGTGTGGCCCTTTGGGAACCGTCTGGGGACATATTGTGACTTTAGTGAACAATGCCCCCTTTAAGACTATGTCCCCAGACCTGTGAAATGACTTGTCCCTGGCTTTCTCCCACTTGGTTCAGTTTCATTGTGTGCCATTAAGTGCTATGTGACAGACCCTTCGGTCAGAACTACAGAGATAACTTTGTTCAGCTTCAAGAAGCATTCTAAATACAAGTCTGCTGGGATTAGCTCTAATTAGGTTTAGTGATAAAACATTCCCATTGTCTAATCAGACCTATTTTTGACCCTCTAACTTGCAGCTTTGACTCATGTTTGTAGGGGACAGCTTATAATCACTACAGGGATTGCTATGCTCTTCATACTCCCTTAGCTACAGGGATTGCTACAGAAGGAAGAGGTTCACCTACTGGAGCCTGGTCATAGGTCCAGGGCACAGAGCAGACGGCGAGATACCAGCCCAGCAGCGGTGGTTCATAGAGTCTGCATTACTTATGGTGGCTACGCAGCAGTTATAGAGTGTCCACGGTGCTGCTGCTCCTTTGGTGAGCGCTAGGAGCATCCTTTTCTACGGTCCAACTTCCAGCCAGCCTGGAGGCAACCGTAACATTTGGCGGCAGCGGTGGGATTGGCGTCCTAGCGCAAGGAGCAGCACCACAACAGCACTGGTATCGTAGGAGAGTAATTGAGGGCAACGCTAGCCACTGCGCAGCATCCCTACCTACAGCAGCATGGAGCTGACAAGATTCTGGTCAGAACCATGTGAAGAGCACCTCAACCGGATCCGTCGCTATGAGGGCGCGGATTTCGTTCCAGAGGTAAAGAGGCGGCTAGTCCGATATGGTCCAGACCCTGCGCAGGAGGTAGTCAGTCGCATCATCCGGGAATTGGATACGGAGAACAAAGCGGCACGAGCCTTTGAGCGCCAACTGTGGAGTTTGAGGGTATGGACACCTGGTCTCTCTCCCCAGCCGCAGCATGTTCCACAGGGAGAGGAGAGCAGCGACCTCCCTCCCCAGCAGCAGTATACTGTGCAGAGGGAAGAGACAACCGGTCTCCTTCCCCAACCAGAGATACCAGAGGCAGCAGGCCTCATAGACTGGTCCTGGGAGGACCCCCAGCAGGCAGGTGGAGATGGGACCGCAGTCTCTCTACCGGCCCTACAGGGATGCTGGGCAGGCGGCCCAGATCCCCAGCGACAGACCCAGCTACAGGGAGGGGAGAGCATCGACCTCTCTCCCCAGCCGGAGTGTGCCTTCCAGGGAAAGGAGACAACCGGTCTCTCTCCCCAGCCGCAGCATGTTCCACAGGAAGAGGAGAGCATCGACCTCCCTTCCCAACGGCCGCCGGAGTATCAGGAGGAGGAGGTAAGCCAATCTCCCCCTCCCCAGCTAACTCCTAACTTGGGCCCAGGGTTAACAGTGGAGATGTTAACCCCCACTGACCCCCACGTTCCCTTTGCCACTGGGCAGGACTATGCCCCAATTCCCCCAGCAGAAGAGCTGGCATCAGGACAGAGCGCTGCTGGCCTGTGCCCTACAGACCCCCTTGTTACAGGACTGGCCTGCAAACCCCTCACCCCAGCAGAAGCGCTGGCACCAGGGCAGAATGCCGCTGGCCTCTGCCCCCCAAGTACCATCAGCTATTTGCCCAGCTGCGCCAGGAAGGCAGAGGATGCTACACTTTCATCCTATAACCTGGAACCTACAGGCCAGTGCTACTTGTTGTGGGGGGGCTGCTTTGCTGCTAGTGTTTATTTGTGGGTGGGTTGCGAGACTAACTTAGGCACTGACCGACAGAAGGTCAGGTGCCTTGTTAGTCTCCCTCCAAAAGGGGAGATATGTTACAAACTGCTATTTGTGACTGGCCCTTTAAATGGAAGGTTGCCCTGCTTCCCTGGATTTTGGAGAAGCCTATTTGCCAGCCTCCTTCCTCATGACTATGGCCCCTGGAAGATTGTGCCCCTGAGAGTATATTGACTTTTGTTGGGTGTGTGTGGCCCTTTGGGAACCGTCTGGGGACATATTGTGACTTTAGTGAACAATGCCCCCTTTAAGACTATGTCCCCAGACCTGTGAAATGACTTGTCCCTGGCTTTCTCCCACTTGGTTCAGTTTCATTGTGTGCCATTAAGTGCTATGTGACAGACCCTTCGGTCAGAACTACAGAGATAACTTTGTTCAGCTTCAAGAAGCATTCTAAATACAAGTCTGCTGGGATTAGCTCTAATTAGGTTTAGTGATAAAACATTCCCATTGTCTAATCAGACCTATTTTTGACCCTCTAACTTGCAGCTTTGACTCATGTTTGTAGGGGACAGCTTATAATCACTACAGGGATTGCTATGCTCTTCATACTCCCTTAGCTACAGGGATTGCTACAGAAGGAAGAGGTTCACCTACTGGAGCCTGGTCATAGGTCCAGGGCGCAGAGCAGACGGCGAGATACCAGCCCAGCAGCGGTGGTTCATAGAGTCTGCATTACTTATGGTGGCTACGCAGCAGTTATAGAGTGTCCACGGTGCTGCTGCTCCTTTGGTGAGCGCTAGGAGCATCCTTTTCTACGGTCCAACTTCCAGCCAGCCTGGAGGCAACCGTAACATTTGGCGGCAGCGGTGGGATTGGCGTCCTAGCGCAAGGAGCAGCACCACAACAGCACTGGTATCGTAGGAGAGTAATTGAGGGCAACTCTAGCCACTGCGCAGCGTCCCTACCTACAGCAGCATGGAGCTGACAAGATACTGGTCAGAACCATGTGAAGAGCACCTCAACCGGATCCGTCGCTATGAGGGCGCGGATTTCGTTCCAGAGGTAAAGAGGCGGCTAGTCCGATATGGTCCAGACCCTGCGCAGGAGGTAGTCAGTCGCATCATCCGGGAATTGGATACGGAGAACAAAGCGGCACGAGCCTTTGAGCGCCAACTGTGGAGTTTGAGGGTATGGACACCTGGTCTCTCTCCCCAGCCGCAGCATGTTCCACAGGGAGAGGAGAGCAGCGACCTCCCTCCCCAGCAGCAGTATACTGTGCAGAGGGAAGAGACAACCGGTCTCCTTCCCCAACCAGAGATACCAGAGGCAGCAGGCCTCATAGACTGGTCCTGGGAGGACCCCCAGCAGGCAGGTGGAGATGGGACCGCAGTCTCTCTACCGGCCCTACAGGGATGCTGGGCAGGCGGCCCAGATCCCCAGCGACAGACCCAGCTACAGGGAGGGGAGAGCATCGACCTCCCTCCCCAGCCGGAGTGTGCCTTCCAGGGAAAGGAGACAACCGGTCTCTCTCCCCAGCCGCAGCATGTTCCACAGGAAGAGGAGAGCATCGACCTCCCTTCCCAACGGCCGCCGGAGTATCAGGAGGAGGAGGTAAGCCAATCTCCCCCTCCCCAGCTAACTCCTAACTTGGGCCCAGGGTTAACAGTGGAGATGTTAACCCCCACTGACCCCCACGTTCCCTTTGCCACTGGGCAGGACTATGCCCCAATTCCCCCAGCAGAAGAGCTGGCATCAGGACAGAGCGCTGCTGGCCTGTGCCCTACAGACCCCCTTGTTACAGGACTGGCCTGCAAACCCCTCACCCCAGCAGAAGCGCTGGCACCAGGGCAGAATGCCGCTGGCCTCTGCCCCCCAAGTACCATCAGCTATTTGCCCAGCTGCGCCAGGAAGGCAGAGGATGCTACACTTTCATCCTATAACCTGGAACCTACAGGCCAGTGCTACTTGTTGTGGGGGGGCTGCTTTGCTGCTAGTGTTTATTTGTGGGTGGGTTGCGAGACTAACTTAGGCACTGACCGACAGAAGGTCAGGTGCCTTGTTAGTCTCCCTCCAAAAGGGGAGATATGTTACAAACTGCTATTTGTGACTGGCCCTTTAAATGGAAGGTTGCCCTGCTTCCCTGGATTTTGGAGAAGCCTATTTGCCAGCCTCCTTCCTCATGACTATGGCCCCTGGAAGATTGTGCCCCTGAGAGTATATTGACTTTTGTTGGGTGTGTGTGGCCCTTTGGGAACCGCCTGGGGACATATTGTGACTTTAGTGAACAATGCCCCCTTTAAGACTATGTCCCCAGACCTGTGAAATGACTTGTCCCTGGCTTTCTCCCACTTGGTTCAGTTTCATTGTGTGCCATTAAGTGCTATGTGACAGACCCTTCGGTCAGAACTACAGAGATAACTTTGTTCAGCTTCAAGAAGCATTCTAAATACAAGTCTGCTGGGATTAGCTCTAATTAGGTTTAGTGATAAAACATTCCCATTGTCTAATCAGACCTATTTTTGACCCTCTAACTTGCAGCTTTGACTCATGTTTGTAGGGGACAGCTTATAATCACTACAGGGATTGCTATGCTCTTCATACTCCCTTAGCTACAGGGATTGCTACAGAAGGAAGAGGTTCACCTACTGGAGCCTGGTCATAGGTCCAGGGCGCAGAGCAGACGGCGAGATACCAGCCCAGCAGCGGTGGTTCATAGAGTCTGCATTACTTATGGTGGCTACGCAGCAGTTATAGAGTGTCCACGGTGCTGCTGCTCCTTTGGTGAGCGCTAGGAGCATCCTTTTCTACGGTCCAACTTCCAGCCAGCCTGGAGGCAACCGTAACAGTGCTGTGATTCCTTTAGACCCTACAAATATGCACATTGTTCAGACGCCGGGTGCCAGGGGGGACGCAAAAACTTCTGAGGAGGACCTAGTTGAATGGCTAACACTGGACACCCAATCTTCTTCAGCTTCCGCTGCTAGTCCTCCTAACCTTGACGCACCATCTAAGTCCAGCTATGCTTTGGGCAGGTCTCAAGTGACCAGTGCCACTCCGCCGCCTGTCGCCACCACCAACACTAGCACCACAGCCGCTTCACTTGATCTGTCACAGGATTTATTGACACATCATTTGGAAGAAATGAGTGATGAGCAACCATCATTGACAGAGGATGTAGATAATAGTGATCAGTCTCAGTCAAGCAGCATTACCGACATGGAGGTACGGTGTGATGATGATGATAATGTAGCCGCTGCTGCTTCCTTTCTTGATGTTTCAGATACAAGTGAAGCGGTTGATGATAATGTGTCGGTGGATGTCACGTTGGTGCCTGCTAGAAGAGAAGAAGAAGAGGGGGAAAGTTCAGATGGGGAGACAGAGAGGAGGAGGAGGAGACGATTTGGAAGCACGGGGAGGTCGTCTCAAGGAGCTAGTGGCACAGTCAGACAGCATGCATCGTCACCAGGGGTCAGCCAGACAGCACGCCGACGCCCATCAACGCATGCTGTTGCCACCACCAGAATGCCGTCCTCACAGAGCTCAGCAGTGTGGCATTTTTTTTGTGTGTCTGCCTCTGACAACAGCGATGCCATTTGCAACCTGTGCCAAAAGAAACTGAGTCGTGGGAAGTCCAACAGCCACCTAGGTACAACTGCTTTGCAAAGGCACATGGTCTCCCATCACAAAGGCCGATGGGAAGAACACATGAGTAGAAGCAGCACACAAAGTGAAAGCCGCCCTCCTCCTCCTGCTCCAGCATCTTCAGCCACGTCAACCAGTGCTGTCCTCCTTGCCCCCTCTCAACCAACCTCCACTCAGTCTCTCTTACGTAGCAGTTCCTGGTCATCTGCCCACAGTCAGGTGTCTGTCAAGGACATGTTTGAGCATAAGAAGCCAATTTCTCAAAGTCACCCCCTTGCCCGGTGTCTGACAGCTGGCTTGTCTGAACTCTTAGCCCGCCAGCTTTTACCATACAAGCTGGTGGAGTCTGATGCCTTCAAAAAATTTGTATCTATTGGGACACCGCAGTGGAAGGTACCTGGCAGAAATTTCTTTTCACAAAAGGCAATCCCAAACCTGTACTCTGTTGTGAGAAAGGAAATTATGGCATGTCTGGCACACAGCGCTGGTGCAAGGGTCCATATGACCACGGATAGCTGGTCTGCAAAGCATGGTCAGGGCAGGTATATCACCTACACTGTGCATTGGGTAAACCTGCTGACTTCTGACAAGCATGGAATGCGTGGCTCTTCAGAAGAGTTGGTGACACCGCCACGACTTGCAGGCAGGCCTGCTGCTACCTCCTCTACTCCTCCTACTCCATCCTCTTCCATAACCTCTTCCTCGGCTGAGTCCTCTTCAACTTCTGCGTCTTGCTCCACATCTATGGCACCCCCCCAGCTCCCCAGGTACTATGCTACATCCCGGGTACGGCAGTGTCACGCCGTCTTGGGGTTGACTTGCCTGAAAGCGGAGAGTCACACCGCACCAGCACTCCTGACCGCCCTGAACGCACAGGTGGATCAGTGGCTGACTCCGCACCAACTGGAGATTGGCAAGGTTGTTTCTGACAATGGAAGTAATTTGGTGGCGGCATTGAAATTGGGCAAGTTGACACATGTGCCGTGCATGGCACATGTGTGTAATCTAATTGTACAATGATTTGTCCATAAGTACCCAGGCTTACAGGACGTCCTGAAGCAGGCCAGGAAGGTGTGTGGCCATTTCAGGCGTTCCTACACGGCCATGGCGCACTTGTCCGATATCCAGCGACGAAACAACCTGCCAGTGAGGCGCTTGATTTGCGACAGCCCGACACAGTGGAATTCAACACTCCTAATGTTTGACCACCTGCTCCAACAAGAAAAAGCTGTTAATGAGTATTTGTATGACCGGGGTGCTAGGACAGCCTCTGGGGAGCTGGGGATATTTTTCCAAATTACTGGACGCTCATGCGCAATGCCTGTAGGCTCATGCGTCCTTTTCAGGAGGTGACAAACCTTGTCAGTCGCACCGAAGGCACCATCAGCGACATCATACCATTTGTTTTCTTCCTGGAGCGTGCCCTGCGAAGAGTGCTGGATCAGGCAGTAGATGAGCGTGAAGAGGAAGCGGGAGAGTTGTGGTGTCCATCACCCCCGCAAACAGCCGAATCAGCATTGCTTGCTGGACCTGCGGCAACGCAGGAAGAGTATTGTGAGGAAGAGGAGTCAGAGGAGGAATGTGGCTTTAGGGAGGATGAGGAGGAGGAAGACCGAGCACAACAGTCATCCCAGGGTGCTCGTTGTTGTCACCTCTCTGGTACCCGTGGTGTTGTACATGGCTGGGGGGAAGAAGATACCATCAGTGAGATCAGTGAGGAGGAAGAACGCGACATGATTAGCTCAGCATCCAACCTTGTTCAAATGGGTTCTTTCATGCTGTCGTGCCTGTTGAGGGACCCTCGTATAAAAAAGCTGAAGGAGAACGACCGGTACTGGGTGTCCACGCTCCTCGACCCCCGGTATAAGCATAAAGTGCCTGAAATGTTACCAAATTCCCGCAAGTTGGAAAGGATGGAGCATTTTCATAATAAATTAAAAACTATGCTTTACACAGCGTATAAGGGTGATGTCACAGCACCACGGGAATGTAACAGGGGAAGAGATGAAATGAATCCTCCTCCTCCCACGACCACGGCGGCAAGGACTGGGCGCTTTCCTGATGTCTTGTTGATGGAGGACATGCATACCTTTTTAACTCCCATGCACCATCAGAGCCTTTCGGGATAAAGCCTTAGAGAAAGACTCAACCGACAGGTAGCAGACTACCTAGCTTTAACTGCGGATCTCGACACTCTCAGGAGCGATGGACCCCTTGACTACTGGGTGTGCAGGCTGCACTTGTGGCCTGAGCTATCCCAATTTGCAATGGAACTTCTGGCCTGCCCCGCTACAAGTGTCCTGTCCGAAAGGACTTTTAGTGCAGCAGGAGATTTTGTCAGTGAGAAGAGAAGTCGCCTAGGTCAAAAAAGCCTTGACTATCTCACTTTTATAAAAATGAATGAGGGCTGGATCCCGAAGGGACTGACATTGGGCGATACATTTGAATAAAAAACTCCTGATGATGAGATGAGCTGGCTTGGGCTACAACTGGTACACAGGCTGGCCTTTTTTTTTTGGTTATAAAGCCGGAGGACTTGCTTGACTTATCCGCCAACAACTAGTGTTCAAGCCACAAGCTTTTAGGGCACTTTATAAATGTTTTACAAACATCGATTTTTCTGGCCGCTGCTACAGCAGTTGCTACAACAATACCCCAAATTTTCAGTCATTTCTACATTCCGAATTTTTCTGGCCTCTGCTGCAGCTCTGTGGGTACAAAACTCAAATAAAAAAAATAAGGCACATAACACTAGTGATTAAACTGTTACGAATTGTACAACTTAGCAAACCACTCATATCCGGTGGACCATTAAATTGAATGCAAAATGCCACAAATTTGAAAGAGTAGGACCGACCAAGCATCTTTATCCGTCTCTTGGTTGCTCTAAATTATCTCCATGTTCCATCTATGCCATACCTGTACTCTATTGTGCAAAAGGGTGGCATATGTGGTGTTTCATGCTGTTGTGCCTGTTGCGGGTCGTGGCCCATGATATAAAAAGGCTGAAGGAGAACGACCTGTAGTAATGGGTGCCCTATCCAGTTTTTAGAAAAATGTTCCTGGTTCCTCTCAATTATCTCTGGGTTTCTAAAATGGATGCCATACCTGTACTCGCTTGTGCAAAAGGATGGAATATATGGTGGTGTTTCCTGCAGTTGTTTCTGTTGAGGGTGCTGGACCCTCTTATAAAAAAGCTGAAGGAGAACGACCTGGAGTGGGAGTACAAGCATGGTTTTTGGGGCTATTTCACTTTTACAAAAAATGATCTATGGGTTTCTAAAATCAATGCCTTTCCTGTACTCTATTATTCCAAAGTATGCCATATGTTCTCTTTCCTGCTGGTATTTTGTTTGAGGTTCCTGGACCCTCTTATAAACATGCCTAAGGAGAAAGAGGTGTAATGGGTGTCCACTCATTTTTCTTTTCTATTTCACATTTGACCAAAATTATCTCTGGTTTTGTAAAATCAATGCTGTACCTGTACTCTATTGTTCAAAAGGATGCAATACATCCTCTTTCCTGCTGGTGTTTTTTTGAGGGTCCAGGACCCTCTTATAGAAAGGCCTAAGGAGAAAGAGATGTACTGGGTGTCCACTCATTTTTTTTTTCTATTTAACAATTGACCAAAATGATCTCTGGTTTTGTAAAATCAATGCTGTACCTGTATTCTATTGTTCAAAAGGATGTCATACGTCCTCTTTCCTGCTGGTGTTTTTTTTGAGGGTCCAGGACCCTCTTATAAAAAAGGCCTAAGGAGAAAGAGGTGTACTGGGTGTCCACTCATTTTTTTTTCTATTTAACAATTAACCAAAATTATCTCTGGGTTTGTAAAATCAATGCTGTACCTGTACTCTATTGTTCAAAAGGATGCCATACGTCCTCTTTCCTGCTGGTGTTTTTTTTGAGGGTCCAGGACCCTCTTATAAAAAGGCCTAAGAAGAAAGTGGTGTATTGGTTGTCCATCGAATCATTTTTTTTTATTCAAATTTCCATTTGCCAAAAATTATCTATGGGTTTCTAAAATCAATGCCTTTCCTGTACTCTATTGTTCAAAAGTATGTCATATGTCCTCTTTCCTGCTGGTGTTTTGTTTGAGGGTCCTGGACCCTTTTAAAAAAAGGCCTAAGGAGAAAGAATTGTACTGGGTGTCCATCCAATCATTTTTTTTATTCAAATTCACGGTTGCAACAAATTATCCCCGGGTTTCTAAAATCAATGCCTTTCCTATAATCTTTTTTTCACAAAGGATGCCATATGTCCTCTTTCCTACTGCTGGTTTTGTTGAGTGTCCTGGAGCCTCTGGTAAAAAGGCCTAAGAATAAAGAAGTGTACTGGGTGTCTATTCAATGTTTTTTTAGATTTCCCGGTTGTAACAAATTTTCTCTGTGTTTCTAAAATCAATTCCTTTCCTGTAATCTATTTTTTAAGGCTCCGGGACACTCTTATAAAAAGGCCTAAGGATAAAGAAGTGTACTGGGTGTCCAATCAATGTTTTTTTCTATTTCCCGGGTCATATAACTGATCTCTGTGTTTCTAAAATCAATGCCTTTCCTGTAATCTAATTTACAAAAGTATGCCATATGTCCTCTTTCCTGCTGCTGGTTTTGTTGAGGGTCCTGGAGCCTATGCTAAAAAGGCCTAAGGATAAATAAGTGTACTGAGTGTCTAATCTATGTTTTTTTAGATTTCACGGTTGGAACAAATTATCCCCGGGTTTCTAAAATAAATGCATTTCCTGTAATCTATTAGTCACAAGGATGCCATATGTTCTCTTTCATGCTGTTGTTTCTGTTGAGGCTCCGGGAGCCTCTTCTAAAAAGGCCTAAGGATAAAGAAGTGTACTGGGTGTCTAATCAATCTTTTTTTAGATTTCACGGTTGCAACAAATTATCCCAGGGTTTCTAAAATCAATGCCTTCCCTGTAATCTATTAGTCACAAGGATGCCATATTATCCTCTTTCATGCTGTTGTTTCTGTTGAGGCTCCAGGAGACTCTTCTAAAAAGGCCTAAGGATAAAGAAGTGTACTGGGTGTATAATCTATGTTTTTTTAGATTTCACGGTTTCAACTAATGATCTCTGTGTTTCTAAAATCAATGCCTTTCCTGTAATCTAATTTTCTAAAGGATGCCATATGTCCTCTTTCATGCTGCTGGTTTTGTGGAGGGTCCTGGAGCCTCTGCTAAAAGGGCCTAAGGATAAATAAGTGTACTTGGTGTATAATCTAAGTTTTTTGAGAATTCACGGTTGCAACTTATGATCTCTGTGTTTCTAAAATCAATGCCTTTCCAGAAATCTATTTTTCTAAAGGATGCCATATGTCCTCTTTACTGCTGCTGGTTTTGTTGAGGGTCCTGGAGCCTCTGCTAATAAGGCCTAAGGATAAATAAGTGTACTGGGTGTCTAATCCATTTTTTTATAGATTTCCCGGTTGCAACAAATTATCTCTGGGTTTCTCAAATCAATGCCTTAAATGTAATCTATTGTTCAAAAGGATGCCATATGTCCTCTTTCCTTTTTTTTTTTTTTTTTTCTCTGTATTTTTGTTTATTTTAGAAAATGTAATGCAATTATAGGTTCACTAAGATTATGACTTTGCACACTGCCATTTTCCATGCAGCATTTTGACATGTTGTGTGATATGACTAGAAGATTGAAGAATGGTATGTTTTGAATCTGCTAAGCATAATAATAAAAAAAAATTAATTTAACTTGAGTTAATAACTGAAGCATGACTTCAGGAGTCAGGTGTGGTCGTAGGTAGTGGTTGTTGTTAGCAGATTATCAATGCCTTAAATGTAATCTATTAGTCACAAGGATGCCATATGTCCTCTTTCATGCTGTTGTTTCTGTTGAGGCTTCGGGAGACTCTTCTAAAAAGGCCTAAGGATAAATAAGTGTACTTGGTGTATAATCTAAGTTTTTTGAGATTTCACGGTTGCAACTAATGATCTCTGTGTTTCTAAAATCAATGTCTTTCCAGAAATCTATTTTTCTAAAGGATGCCATATGTCCTCTTTACTGCTGTTGGTTTTGTTGAGGCTCCTGGAGCCTCTGCTAATAAGGCCTAAGGATAAATAAGTGTACTGGGTGTCTAATCCATTTTTTTATAGATTTCCCGGTTGCAACAAATTATCTCTGGGTTTCTCAAATCAATGCCTTAAATGTAATCTATTAGTCACAAGGATGCCATATGTCCTCTTTCATGCTGTTTTTTTCTGTTGAGGCTCCGGGAGACTCTTCTAAAAAGGCCTAAGGATAAAGAAGTGTACTGGGTGTATAATCTATGTTTTTTTAGATTTCACGGCTGCAACTAATGATCTCTGTGTTTCTAAAATCAATGCCTTTCCTGTAATCTAATTTTCTAAAGGATGCCATATGTCTTCTTTCATGCTGCTGGTTTTGTGGAGGGTCCTGGAGCCTCTGCTAAAAAGGCCTAAGGATAAATAAGTGTACTTGGTGTATAATCTAAGTTTTTTGAGATTTCACAGTTGCAACTAATGATCTCTGTGTTTCTAAAATCAATGCCTTTCCAGAAATCTATTTTTCTAAAGGATGCCGTATGTCCTCTTTACTGCTGCTGGTTTTGTTGAGGGTCCTGGAGCCTCTGCTAATAAGGCCTAAGGATAAATAAGTGTACTGGGTGTCTAATCCATTTTTTTATAGATTTCCCGGTTGCAACAAATTATCTCTGGGTTTCTCAAATCAATGCCTTAAATGTAATCTATTGTTCAAAAGGATGCCATATGTCCTCTTTCCTTTTTTTTTTTTTTTTCTCTGTATTTTTGTTTATTTTAGAAAATGTAATGCAATTATAGGTTCACTAAGATTATGACTTTGCACACTGCCATTTTCCATGCAGCATTTTGACATGTTGTGTGATATGACTAGAAGATTGAAGAATGGTATGTTTTGAATCTGCTAAGCATAATAATAAAAAAAAAAATTAATTTAACTTGAGTTAATAACTGAAGCATGACTTCAGGAGTCAGGTGTGGTCGTAGGTAGTGGTTGTTGTTAGCAGATTATTTTTATTGCAAATTGCAATTGCCACAGTGTGCATAAAATGTGTGTCACTAGTCCAAATAACATAATTTATGCTTACCTGATAAATTTATTTCTCTTGTAGTGTATCCAGTCCACGGATCATCCATTACTTATGGGATATTAACTCCTCCCCAACAGGAAGTGCAAGAGGATTCACCCAGCAGAGCTGCTATATAGCTCCTCCCCTAACTGCCATTACCAGTCATTCGACCGAAAACATGCAGAGAAAGGAAAACCATAGGGTGCAGTGGTGACTGTAGTTTAATGGAAAAATTACCTGCCTTAAAGTGACAGGGCGGGCCGTGGACTGGATACACTACAAGAGAAATAAATTTATCAGGTAAGCATAAATTATGTTTTCTCTTGTTAAGTGTATCCAGTCCACGGATCATCCATTACTTATGGGATACCAATACCAAAGCTAAAGTACACGGATGACGGGAGGGACAGGCAGGCTCTTTATACGGAAGGAACCACTGCCTGAAGAACCTTTCTCCCAAAAACAGCCTCCGAAGAAGCAAAAGTGTCAAATTTGTAAAATTTGGAAAAAGTATGAAGAGAAGACCAAGTTGCAGCCTTGCAAATCTGTTCAACAGAAGCCTCATTCTTAAAGGCCCAAGTGGAAGCCACAGCTCTAGTAGAATGTGCTGTAATTCTTTCAGGAGGCTGCTGTCCAGCAGTCTCATAGGCTAACCGTATTATGCTACGAAGCCAAAAGGAGAGAGAGGTAGCCGAAGCTTTTTGACCTCTCCTCTGACCAGAATAAACGACAAACAGGGAAGACGTTTGTCGAAAATCCTTAGTTGCCTGTAGATAAAATTTCAGGGCACGGACTACATCTAGATTGTGTAGCAGACGTTCCTTTTTTCGAAGAAGGATTAGGACACAAAGATGGAACCACAATCTCTTGATTGATATTCCTGTTAGTGACCACCTTAGGTAGGAACCCAGGTTTAGTACGCAGAACTACCTTGTCTGAATGAAAAATCAGATAAGGAGAATCACAATGTAAGGCAGATAACTCAGAGACTCTTCGAGCCGAGGAAATCGCCATTAAAAACAGAACTTTCCAAGATAACAACTTGATATCAATGGAATGAAGGGGTTCAAACGGAACCCCCTGTAAAACATTAAGAACTAAGTTCAAACTCCATGGTGGAGCAACAGTTTTAAACACAGGCTTGATCCTAGCTAAAGCCTGACAAAAAGCTTGAACGTCCGGAACTTCTGACAGACGTTTGTGTAAAAGAATGGACAGAGCTGAAATCTGTCCCTTTAAGGAACTAGCGGATAAACCCTTTTCTAAACCTTCTTGTAGAAAAGACAATATCCTCGGAATCCTAACCTTACTCCATGAGTAACTCTTGGATTCGCACCAATATAAGTATTTGCGCCATATCTTATGGTAAATCTTTCTGGTAACAGGCTTCCTAGCCTGTATTAAGGTATCAATAACTGACTCAGAAAAACCACGTTTTGATAAAATCAAGCGTTCAATTTCCAAGCAGTCAGCTTCAGAGAAATTAGATTTTGATGTTTGAAGGGACCCTGGATCAGAAGGTCCTGTTTCAGAGGTAGCGACCAAGGTGGACAGGATGACATGTCCACTAGATCTGCATACCAAGTCCTGCGTGGCCATGCAGGCGCTATTAGAATCACTGATGCTCTCTCCTGTTTGATTCTGGCAATCAATCGAGGAAGCATCGGGAAGGGTGGAAACACATAAGCCATCCCGAAGGTCCAAGGTGCTGTCAAAGCATCTATCAGAACCGCTCCCGGATCCCTGGATCTGGACCCGTAACGAGGAAGCTTGGCGTTCTGTCGAGACGCCATGAGATCTATCTCTGGTTTGCCCCAACGTCGAAGTATTTGGGCAAAGACCTCCGGATGAAGTTCCCACTCCCCCGGATGAAAAGTCTGACGACTTAAGAAATCCGCCTCCCAGTTCTCCACTCCCGGGATGTGGATTGCTGACAGGTGGCAAGAGTGAGACTCTGCCCAGCGAATTATCTTTGATACTTCCATCATTGCTAGGGAGCTTCTTGTCCCTCCCTGATGGTTGATGTAAGCTACAGTCGTGATGTTGTCCGACTGAAACCTGATGAACCCCCGAGTTGTTAACTGGGGCCAAGCCAGAAGGGCATTGAGAACTGCTCTCAATTCCAGAATGTTTATTGGTAGGAGACTCTCCTCCTGATTCCATTGTCCCTGAGCCTTCAGAGAATTCCAGACATTGCCCCAACCTAGTAGGCTGGCGTCTGTTGTTACAATTGTCCAGTCCGGCCTGCTGAATGGCATCCCCCTGGACAGATGTGGCCGAGAAAGCCACCATAGAAGAGAATTTCTGGTCTCTTGATCCAGATTCAGAGTAGGGGACAAGTCTGAGTAATCCCCATTCCACTGACTTAGCATGCACAATTGCAGCGGTCTGAGATGTAGGCGTGCAAAGGGTACTATGTCCATTGCTGCTACCATTAAGCCGATCACCTCCATGCATTGAGCTACTGACGGGTGTTGAATGGAATGAAGGACACGGCATGCATTTTGAAGCTTTGTTAACCTGTCTTCTGTCAGGTAAATCTTCATTTCTACAGAATCTATAAGAGTCCCCAAGAAGGGAACTCTTGTGAGTGGAAAGAGAGAACTCTTCTTTTCGTTCACCTTCCATCCATGCGACCTTAGAAATGCCAGTACTAACTCTGTATGAGACTTGGCAGTTTGAAAGCTTGAAGCTTGTATCAGAATGTCGTCTAGGTACGGAGCTACCGCAATTCCTCGCGATCTTAGTACCGCCAGAAGAGCACCCAGAACCTTTGTGAAGATTCTCGGAGCCGTAGCCAATCCGAATGGAAGAGCTACAAACTGGTAATGCCTGTCTAGAAAGGCAAACCTTAGATACCGGTAATGATCTTTGTGAATCGGTATGTGAAGGTAAGCATCCTTTAAATCCACTGTGGTCATGTACTGACCCTTTTGGATCATGGGTAAAATTGTCAGAATAGTCTCCATTTTGAACGATGGAACTCTTAGGAATTTGTTTAGGATCTTTAAATCCAGGATTGGCCTGAAAGTTCCCTCTTTTTTGGGAACCACAAACAGATTTGAGTAAAACCCTTGTCCCTGTTCCGACCGTGGAACTGGATGGATTACTCCCATTAATAAAAGCTCTTGTACGCAGCGTAGAAACGCCTCTTTCTTTATTTGGTTTGTTGACAACCTTGACAGATGAAATCTCTCTCTTGGGGGAGAGTATTTGAAGTCCAGAAGGTATCCCTGAGATATTATCTCTAGCGCCCAGGGATCCTGGACATCTCTTGCCCAAGCCTGGGCGAAGAGAGAAAGTCTGCCCCCCACTAGATCCGTTCCCGGATCGGGGGCCCTCAATTCATGCTGTTTTAGGGGCACCAGCAGGTTTCCTGGCCTGCTTGCCCTTGTTCCAGGACTGGTTAGGTCTCCAGCCTTGTCTGTAGCGAGCAACAGATCCTTCTTGTTTTGGAGCAGAGGAAGTTGATGCTGCTCCTGCTTTGAAATTCCGAAAGGAACGAAAATTAGATTGTCTAGCCTTAGGTTTGGCTCTGTCTTGAGGCAGGGCATGGCCTTTACCTCCTGTAATGTCAGCGATAATTTCTTTCAATCGAATAAGGTCTGGCTTTGAAAGGTATATTAAGAAATTTAGACTTAGAAGTAACGTCAGCTGACCAGGATTTTAGCCACAGTGCTCTGCGCGCCTGAATGGCGAATCCGGAATTCTTAGCCGTAAGCTTAGTTAAATGTACTACGGCATCTGAAATAAATGAGTTAGCTAACTTAAGAGCTTTAAGCCTGTGTGTAATCTCATCTAATGGAGCTGATTCAAGTGTCCCTTCCAGAGACTCAAACCAAAATGCTGCTGCAGCCGTGACAGGCGCAATGCATGCAAGGGGTTGCAATATAAAACCTTGTTGAACAAACATTTTCTTAAGGTAACCCTCTAACTTTTTATCCATTGGATCTGAAAAGGCACAGCTATCCTCCACCGGGATAGTGGTACGCTTAGCTAAAGTAGAAACTGCTCCCTCCACCTTAGGGATCGTTTGCCATAAGTCCCGTGTGGTGGTGTCTATTGGAAACATCTTTCTAAATATTGGAGGGGGTGAGAACGGCACACTGGGTCTATCCCACTCCTTAGTAACAATTTCAGTAAGTCTCTTAGGTATAGGAAAAACGTCAGTACTCGACGGTACCGCAAAATATTTATCCAACCTACACATTTTTTCTGGTATTGCAACTGTGTTACAATCATTCAGAGCCGCTAACACCTCCCCTAGTAATACACGGAGGTTTTCCAGCTTAAATTTAAAATTTGAAATATCTGAATCCAATCTGTTTGGATCAGAACCGTCAGCCGCAGAATGAAGCTCTCCGTCCTCATGTTCTGCAAGTTGTGACGCAGTATCTGACATGGCCCTAACATTATCAGCGCACTCTGTTCTCACCCCAGAGTGATCACGCTTACCTCTTAGTTCTGGTAATTTAGCCAAAACTTCAGTCATAACAGTAGCCATATCCTGTAATGTGATTTGTAATGGCCGCCCAGATGTACTCGGCGCCACAATATCACGCACCCCCCCGAGCGGGAGATGCAGGTACTGACACGTGAGGCGAGTTAGTCGGCATAACTCTCCCCTCGTTGTTTGGTGAAATGTGTTCAATTGTACAGATTGACTTTTATTTAAAGTAGCATCAATACAGTTAGTACATAAATTTCTATTGGGCTCCACTTTGGCATTAGCACATATAGCACAGATGTCTTCCTCTGAATCAGACATGTTTAACACACTAGCAAATAAACTAGCAACTTGGAAATACTTTTCAAGTAATTTACTATAATATGAAAACGTACTGTGCCTATAAGAAGCACAGAAAGAGTTATGACAGTTGAAAGTTAATAAACTGAAAGGTTATAGCATCAAATCTTTGTAAAAAACACAATTTTAGCAAAGGCTTGTTCCCATTAGCGAAGGATAACTAACCCTGATAGCAGAAAAAAAGGTTACAGAAATAAACGTTTTTTATCACAGTCAACTACAATCTCACAGCTCTGCTGTGAATGATTACCTCCCTCAAAACAAGTTTTGAAGACCCCTGAGTTCTGTAGAGATGAACCGGATCATGCAGGAAATACAATGAGCTTCTGACTGAATTTTTTGACCTCCCCCTCACACACAACAGTGAGAGAGATCAGTAAACTGTCATAAATTAAATAAAACAACTGCCAAGTGGAAAAAATAATGCCCAAAACATTTTATTCACCCAGTACCTCAGAAAATGAAACGATTTTACATGCCAGCAAAAAACGTTTAACATAAATTAAGTGTTATTAAAGAGCCTGTTGCCAGTCCCTGCAAATTAGGCTAAAGTCTTATGCACACAGTATAATTCCAGTGAAGTGCCATTCCCCAGAATACTGAAGTGTAAAATATACATACATGACAGCCTGATACCAGTTGCTGCTACTGCATTTAAGGCTGAGTTTACATTATATCGGTATGGCAGAATTTTCTCATCAATTCCATTGTCAGAAAATAATAAGCTGCTACATACCTCTTTGCAGATTAATCTGCCCGCTGTCCCCTGATCTGAAGTTTACCTCTCCTCAGATGGCCGAGAAACAGCAATATGATCTTAACTACGCCGGCTAAAATCATAGTAAAAACTCAGGTAGATTCTTCTTCAAATTCTACCAGAGAAGGAATAACACACTCCGGTGCTATTATAAAATAACAAACTTTTGATTGAAGGTATAAAACTAAATATAATCACCATAGTCCTCTCACACATCCTATCTAGTCGTTGGGTGCAAGAGAATGACTGGTAATGGCAGTTAGGGGAGGAGCTATATAGCAGCTCTGCTGGGTGAATCCTCTTGCACTTCCTGTTGGGGAGGAGTTAATATCCCATAAGTAATGGATGATCCGTGGACTGGATACACTTAACAAGAGAAATTACCTTTTTTTTTCATTCAGGTCTCCGTACCCGTTGATATAAGGGGTGACTACTAGTGCTTTTACCAGGCTCCTCTTGGATAGCCCCATAAAGTGTGACTATGAATCCCAAAAATAAAATTAAATTAAGGTTGAAAACTAACTCCTAAGTAAATTGTAAGACCTGGAGCTCCTCAAACACACGTCCTACCGCAACAGCTATAGGCTCCGCCCACCCAAATCTTACCTTTTTAATGCCAATTGATATTGCCACAGCTGGAACAACAGAAATAACATGTGCGTCACCACAGTCTCCGAAGCTGTTGTTGGATGTAAACAAAAACACTGATAAAGTATTCCTTTCGGGGTGCAAAGAGATGGCTAACGGAACACTCCAGGAACTTCCCAAGACTAAGAGTGGCTGTCTTGTGTTTCTGGTGATGTTGGAGACATCTGGGTAGTGTACAGGGAGGGCAAAAATCCTCTCCATCTCTGTGCACCACAGGACAGGACGTCCTTGTCATCCATAAGCACATGAAATTGCTGGCATTTTCGTTGCTTCAAGAAGTTCATTTTTTGTGGTGATAGTACATAATTAAATAAACTTTGGTTTCCTACCATATTCAAGACAATCTTGTAGTTCAAGCTTCGGACTTGCTGTGGGAAACAGTGGCCTGTCCATACCAGGAAGATGATTTAGACAGAAGTAACAGGCTATGATTACAGGTGACACATGCTTATCGTCAATCATCAAAGGGGTTGCATGCAGAATATGGCTGATGGCCCCTTATTCACATGTTTGTCCAGAGCAACAACATTTGCAAACAGCCAGAAGAAAGGTCGGTTCTCACCAGCCTTAAGTTGAGCTTCAATTACCAAATGCTGATATTCAAAAAATAGACAAACAGTGCCTTAAAAAACACATTTGCAAAATGGATTCACCAGAGCAAGGTCATTGCAAGTATTTCCCACAATAACAAAATTAAAATGACACAACTCTGCAATCTTCCCCTTCACATTATTATTGTCACACTCCATTGTACTCCTATGCCCACCTCCCTGCTCTTATTTTTGTTGAGGGTCCTGGAGCCTCTGCTAAAAAGGCCTATGGCTAAATAAGTGTACTGGGTGTCTAATCAATGTTTTTTTCTATTTCCCGGGTCATATAAATGATCTCTGGGATTCTAAAATCAATGCCTTTCCTGTAATCTATTATTCAAAAGGATGCCATATGTCCTCTTTCATGCTGTTGTTTCTGTTGTTGAGGCTCCGGGAGCCTCTTATAAAAAGGCCGAAGGATAAAGAAGTGTACTGGGTGTCCAATCATTGTTTTTTTCTATTTCCCGGGTCATATAAGTGATCTCTGTGTTTCTAAAATCAATGCCTTTCCTGTAAGCTAATTTACAAAAGTATGCCATATGTCCTCTTTCCTGCTGCTGGTTTTGTTGAGGGTCCTGGAGCCTCTGCTAAAAAGTCCTAAGGCTAAAGAAGTGTACTGGGTGTCTAATCTATGATTTTTTAGATTTCACGGTTGCAAAAAATTATCCACAGGTTTCTAAAATCAATGCCTTTCCTGTAATTTATTATTCACAAGGATGCCATATGTACTTTTTGATGCTGTTGTTTCTGTCGAGGCTCCGGGAGCCTCTTATTAAAAAGGCCTAAGGATAAAGAAGTGTACTGGGTGTCTAATCAATCTTTTTTTAGATTTCACGGTTGCAACAAATTATCCCAGGGTTTCTAAAATCAATGCCTTCCCTGTAATCTATTAGTCACAAGGATGCCATATTATCCTCTTTCATGCTGTTGTTTCTGTTGAGGCTCCAGGAGACTCTTCTAAAAAGGCCTAAGGATAAAGAAGTGTACTGGGTGTATAATCTATGTTTTTTTAGATTTCACTGTTGCAACTAATGATCTCTGTGTTTCTAAAATCAATGCCTTTCCTGTAATCTAATTTTCTAAAGGATGCCATATGTCCTCTTTCATGCTGCTGGTTTTGTGGAGGGTCCTGGAGCCTCTGCTAAAAGGGCCTAAGGATAAATAAGTGTACTTGGTGTATAATCTAAGTTTTTTGAGATTTCACGGTTGCAACTAATGATCTCTGTGTTTCTAAAATCAATGCCTTTCCAGAAATCTATTTTTCTAAAGGATGCCATATGTCCTCTTTACTGCTGTTGGTTTTGTTGAGGCTCCTGGAGCCTCTGCTAATAAGGCCTAAGGATAAATAAGTGTACTGGGTGTCTAATCCATTTTTTTTTAGATTTCCCGGTTGCAACAAATTATCTCTGGGTTTCTCAAATCAATGCCTTAAATGTAATCTATTAGTCACAAGGATGCCATATGTCCTCTTTCATGCTGTTTTTTCTGTTGAGGCTCCGGGAGACTCTTCTAAAAAGGCCTAAGGATAAAGAAGTGTACTGGGTGTATAATCTATGTTTTTTTAGATTTCACGGCTGCAACTAATGATCTCTGTGTTTCTAAAATCAATGCCTTTCCTGTAATCTAATTTTCTAAAGGATGTCATATGTCCTCTTTACTGCTGCTGGTTTTGTTGAGGGTCCTGGAGCCTCTGCTAATAAGGCCTAAGGATAAATAAGTATACTGGGTGTCTAATCCATTTTTTTTTTAGATTTCCCGGTTGCAACAAATTATCTCTGGGTTTCTCAAATCAATGCCTTAAATGTAATCTATTGTTCAAAATGATGCCATATGTCCTCTTTCCTTTTTTTTTTTTTTTCTCTGTATTTTTGTTTATTTTAGAAAATGTAATGCAATTATAGGTTCACTAAGATTATGACTTTGCACACTGCCATTTTCCATGCAGCATTTTGACATGTTGTGTGATATGACTAGAAGATTGAAGAATGGTATGTTTTGAATCTGCTAAGCATAATAATAAAAAAAAAAATTAATTTAACTTGAGTTAATAACTGAAGCATGACTTCAGCAGTCAGGTGTGGTCGTAGGTAGTGGTTGTTGTTAGCAGATTATTTTTATTGCAAATTGCAATTGCCACAGCGTGCATAAAATGTGTGTCACTAGTCCAAATATTACCTTTTTTTTTCATTCAGGTCTCCGTACCCGTTGATATAAGGGGTGACTACTAGTGCTTTTACCAGGCTCCTCTTGGATAGCCCCATAAAGTGTGACTATGAATCCCAAAAAGAAAATTAAATTAAGGTTGAAAACTAACTCCTAAGTAAATTGTAAGACCTGGAGCTCCTCAAACACACGTCCTACCGCAACAGCTATAGGCTCCGCCCACCCAAATCTTACCTTTTTAATGCCAATTGATATTGCCACAGCTGGAACAACAGTAAATAACATGTGCGTCACCACAGTCTCCGAAGCTGTTGTTGGATGTATACAAAAACACTGATAAAGTATTCCTTTCGGGGTGCAAAGAGATGGCTAACGGAACACTCCAGGAACTTCCCAAGACTAAGAGTGGCTGTCTTGTTTTTCTGGTGATGTTGGAGACATCTGGGTAGTGTACAGGGAGGGCAAAAATCCTCTCCATCTCTGTGCACCACAGGACAGGACGTCCTTGTCATCCATAAGCACATGAAATTGCTGGCATTTTCGTTGCTTCAAGAAGTTCATTTTTTGTGGTGATAGTACATAATTAAATAAACTTTGGTTTCCTACCATACTCAAGACAATCTTGTAGTTCAAGCTTCGGACTTGCTGTGGGAAACAGTGGCCTGTCCATACCAGGAAGATGATTTAGACAGAAGTAACGGGCTATGATTACAGGTGACACATGCTTATCGTCAATCATCAAAGGGGTTGCGTGCAGAATATGGCTGATGGCCCCTTATTCACATGTTTGTCCAGAGCAACAACATTTGCAAACAGCCAGAAGAAAGGTCGGTTCTCACCAGCCTTAAGTTGAGCTTCAATTACCAAATGCTGATATTCAAAAAATAGACAAACAGTGCCTTAAAAAACACATTTGCAAAATGGATTCACCAGAGCAAGGTCATTGCAAGTATTTCCCACAATAACAAAATTAAAATGACACAACTCTGTAATCTTCCCCTTCACATTATTATTGTCACACTCCATTGTACTCCTATGCCCACCTCCCTGCTCTTATTTTTGTTGAGGGTCCTGGAGCCTCTGCTAAAAAGGCCTATGGATAAATAAGTGTACTGGGTGTCTAATCAATGTTTTTTTCTATATCCCGGGTCATATAAATGATCTCTGGGATTCTAAAATCAATGCCTTTCCTGTAATCTATTATTCAAAAGGATGCCATATGTCCTCTTTCATGCTGTTGTTTCTGTTGAGGCTCCGGGAGCCTCTTATAAAAAGGCCGAAGGATAAAGAAGTGTACTGGGTGTCCAATCATTGTTTTTTTTCTATTTCCCGGGTCATATAAATGATCTCTGTGTTTCTAAAATCAATGCCTTTCCTGTAAGCTAATTTACAAAAGTATGCCATATGTCCTCTTTCCTGCTGCTGGTTTTGTTGAGGGTCCTGGAGCCTCTGCTAAAAAGTCCTAAGGCTAAAGAAGTGTACTGGGTGTCTAATCTATGATTTTTTAGATTTCACGGTTGCAAAAAATTATCCACAGGTTTCTAAAATCAATGCCTTTCCTGTAATCTATTATTCACAAGGATGCCATATGTACTTTTTGATGCTGTTGTTTCTGTCGAGGCTCCGGGAGCCTCTTATTAAAAAGGCCTAAGGAAAAATAAGTGTACTGGGTGTCTAATCAATGTTTTTTTCTATTTCCCGGTTGCAACTAATGATCTCGGTGTTTCTGAAATCAATGCCTTTCCTAGAATCATTTTCTCAAAAGGATGCCATATGTCCTCTTTCCTGCTGCTGGTTTTGTCGAGGGTCCTGGAGCCTCTGCTGAGCATAAAAAAAAAAAAAAAATTAACTTGACTTAATAACTGAAGCATGACTTCAGGAGTCAGGTGTGGCCATAGGTAGTGGTTGTTGTTAACAGATTATTTTCTATTGCAAATTGCAATTGCCACAGCGTGCATAAAATGTGCGTCACTAGACAAAATCTGACCTTTTTTTTTTCATTCAGGGGTGTCCGGTGCCATATTGGAAAGTCAAAAAACAGGTCTCCGTACCCGTTGATATAAGGGGTGACTATAGTGGTTTTACCAGGCTCCTCTTGGATAGCCTGAGAAAGTGTGACTATGAATCACAAAAAGAAAATTAAATTAAGGTTGAAAAATAACTCCAAAGTAACTTGTAAGACCTATAGCTCCTCAAACACACGTCCTACAGCAACAGCTATAGGCTCCGCCACCCAAAAATCTTAACTTTTTAATGCCAATTGATATTGCCATAGCTGGAACAACAGTAAATAACATGTGCGTCACCACAGTCTCCGAAGCTGTTGTCGGATGTATACAAAAACACTGATAAAGTATTCCTTTAGGAGTGCAAAGAGATGGGTACCGGAACACTCCAGGAACTTCACAAGAGTGGCTGTATTGTGTTTCTGGTGATGTTTGAGACATCTGGGTAGTGTACAGGGAGGGCAAAAATCCTCTCCATCTCTGTGCACCACAGGACAGGACGTCCTTGTCATCCATAAGCACATGAAATTGCTGGCATTTTCGTTGCTTCAAGAAGTTCATTTTTTGTGGTGATAGTACATAATTAAATAAACTTTGGTTTCCTACCATACTCAAGACAATCTGGTATTTCAAGCTTCGTACTTGTTGTGGGAAACGGTGGCCTGTCCATACCAGGAAGATGATTTAGACAGAAGTAACGAGCTCTGCTTGCAGATGACACATGTTTATCGTCAATCATCAAAGGGGTGGCGTGCAGAATATGGCTGATGGCCCCTTATTCACATGTTTGTCCAGAGCCACAACATTTGCAAACAGCCAGAAGAAAGGTCGGTTCTCACCAGCCTTAAGTTGAGCTTCATTTACCAAATGCTGATATTCAAAAAAATAGACAAACAGTGGCTTAAATAACACATTTGTGATATGGATTCACCAGAGCAAGGTCATTGCAAGTACTAAGTTCCCACGATAACAAAATTAAAATGCCACAACTACGCAATCTTCACCTTCAGATTATTATTGTCACACTCCATTGTACTCCTATGCCCAGCTCCCTGCTCTTGTTTTTGTTGAGGGTCCTGGAGCCTCTGCTGAAAAGGCCTATGGATAATGAAGTGTGCTGGGTGTCTGTTCAATGTTTTTTTTTATTTCCCGGTTGCAACTAATTATCTCAGTGTTTCTAAAATCAATGCCTTTCCTGTAATATATTATTCAAAAGGATGACATATGTCATCTTTCATGCTGTTGTTTCGGTTGAGGCTCCGGGACCCTCGTATTAAAAAGGCCTGAGGATAAATAAGTGTAACGGGTGTCTAATCAATGTTTTTTTCTATTTCCCGGGTCATATAAATGATCTCTGGGATTCTAAAATCAATGCCTTTCCTGTAATCTATTATTCAAAAGGATGAAATATCTCCTCTTTCATGCTGTTATTTTGGTTGAGGCTCCGGGACCCTCTTATTAAAAAGGCCTGAGGATAAATAAGTAACGGGTGTCTAATCATTGTTTTTTTGTATTTCACGGGTCATATAAATGATCTGTGGGTTTCTAAAATCTATGCCTTTCCTGTAATCTATTATTCAAAAGGATGACATATCTCCTCTTTCATGCTGTTGTTTCGGTTGAGGCTCCGGGACCCTCTTATTAAAAAGAGAGCAGAAAGAAGGGCGCCTCCTAGTGTAGCCAATTTTTATAAAAGGAATAATGCAAAAGTAAGCATACTCACAATATGTGAAGGCAGAGATAATGCCTAGGTGAACGTTCTGGGAACTTCACAGTGTCCCAGCTAACTGTGCACTTTGCTGAGGGCTGCTCCTCCCAAACGCAGAAAGGATATCTGTAATCTGGAAATCAAGAGAGAAAACAAGAGGGCGACCCCTAGTGCAAATCAATGTGGAACCAGTGATGAATATCTGTTGCAGCTTGCGAATGGATACTCACAGAAAGTATTGCACCCTATAGTGCAAATGAAGCATACTAGGAATATTATGGTGTCCTAGTGCACAAATCCGCCCAAAAGCACTGTCGTGATGAGAGATGAACTTCAAATATATCAGGTTGATGAAAAAACAGAGAACTCCAGTATCGATAAAAAAGTTTAATTAAAAAAATACACAGATCTACAATGACATCTGTAGTAAAAATGCAACGCGTTTCTAAGCGCTAACCACGCTTTTTCCTCAGGCAAATGATATTGAATATATTGGAGTCTCTTACATATATACCCCTGTGTATGCTTAATGGGATCAGCTGTAGCTTATTAGAACAGGTGCTACTTGAATTCACTCCCTAGATGTTCTGACCGGATGTTACAGATAATACCAGTGATACAATACAATGTGTAAAACAAATGTCCAATACATAGAACCTACTAATCCCTCTCGACACACATATAGAAGTACTGAGATCTAAGCTCTATGAGTTGTCTTAGATGTTTAAGCACAGTGTTATAAATGGTTATGAATATTCGTGATGCTGTATATGTAAAGTGTATTATTGCGACATGCGCTTTTTTTATATCCGTTGTTATTCCTTAATTGTATTTGTAAATAGCACCTACGTATAAATGATACGCTGTAAAAAGGTATAGTCTTATGTTTCTTAACAGAGTAAGGGTGTGTATAATTCAACGAATAGGAATGTTATAATAAATGTCCAATCCTATAGCTTCGTAAGACTAAGGTGTGTCGCGCTAGACCAATAGAAGTGCTGTATCCAAAACAATCATGTGATGTGTTGCTCCATTTGATTGGAGCTAAGGGTGTGTGTCAAAAAGGCGTGGGGATTATGTTAGGTGCGTACGATGACTCACATAGAAACAGTGTCTGTTGTTAATGTTGCTATGTGTGAGCATGACGTGTACGTGCAACTACTGTGAAAAGAAGTGTGATAGGGCCGTGGGTGGCTGATGCCTACATGAATGAAAGAGATGCACTAAAAGAACTCTAACTATAACGTGCACAAACTACCTACGTGTCTGAATGTGTATATTACATGAGTGTAAGGACCGCATATCTTATATATATATATGTATATGCATCTATGTCCTAGTGATAATGGATGCTAATGTGTTACGTCGTAGTGAGAAAATGGGGCCAATTTTACCTAGTGTGTGTATATATATGTGTGATATAAACAATGAGTGAAATACTACTAAGTGTGAAATCTAGAATAGATTCATTGTGAAGAGTACATTCATAACTAAAAAAAAAAAAAAAAAAAAAAAAAAAAATGTGCGAGTGATGGATGTAATATGAAGGTATCATATAATAAAATAATAATATGAAAGTATCATATTATAAGATAATAAACATATTGTTGCAATATGTATATAAACAACGTGTGATATGAAGTGGTATTATATGTATTAGAGATGTATTAAAAAGCAGCAGAATCTATTACTTCATTGAGGCCCTCTGGATGTAGGGTTTTAAATTGGTAAATCCAAAAGGTTTCCCTCTGGCGTAATTTAGTCATTCTATTTTGGGAACTAAGGGCCGGAATGATTTCCAATGGGGTGATATTCATGACACAATTATTTGTGCCATGTATGGAGGAGTGATGCCTAGAGGTACTATATTTATCAGACCCCTTCAGTATACATCTCAAATGTTCTGACCATCTTTGTCTGATTTTTCTACAGGTGCGACCTATATATTGTAGGCCACACAAGCATGTTATACAATACACTACATAGTTGGAGTTGCATGTTATTCTTTGAGTAATTGCAAAGGATTCTCCAGTACTATTGGATATAATATTTTTAAGACCATTTGTTATATACTTGCACATATTGCATCTCTTTTTATTGCATCTATAAGTTCCTATGTTTGACATAATAGAGTTATGAGTGCTCTTGTAAGGAGTTTTTAACTTACGTCTGCACATAACGACCTTACTAGGTGCCAGTTTTTCCTTAATAGTAGGTGCTCTTTTAAATGTACATCTGGGTTTATCTTGTAATATTATTTTGAAAATGGGGTCTCGTTTGAGTAATGGCCAGTGTTTAAACAAAATCTTTTTAATCTCTTTATAATTATTATTATATCTAGTGATAAATGAAGATACAAAATGTGAGTCCTCATTTACGGGTTTTTTTGGAGTTTTTGATTTTAACAAATCTCCTCTATCTAGAGAACGTGCTTTTTGAAAGCCTGATTCTATTAGTTCTTCTGGATAGTGTTTTTCCTTGAATTTATTTTTTAGAAGTATGCTTTGTGTGTCATAAATATTTATATCTGTACAATTACGCCGAATCCTCCTAAACTGGCTGTATGGAATATTGGTCTTCCAACTAGTGTGATGGTTGCTAAAGTAATCCAAAAAATTATTACTGTCTACCTGTTTGAAAAAGGTACATGACTGAATGCCATTATCCTCTCCCCACCTTAGGGTCACGTCTAAAAAATCTATTTCATCTGTTTGGATGTTCCAAGTAAATTGGATCCCCATATTATTGTCATTTAGAGAATTTTTAAAGGAGGTGAGTGTTGCGGATGAACCCCTCCAGACAAACAATAGATCGTCTATATACCGGCCATAGAAGACCAGATTTTGCTCCCATTTTGCATCATAGATGTACTTGGTTTCAAAAGTGCCCATAAATAAATTTGCAAAACTGGGAGCAAATCTGGTCCCCATGGCCGTTCCCTTGGTCTGAAGGAAGAAACCATCTAGAAATTTAAAATAATTATGAGTTAATATGAAATGTATAAGTTTGAGCAAATAATTCTTCTGGATGTTAGACATATATGGATCTTCACTGAGATAACTGTCTACAGAGTCTAAGCCTATGTCGTGTATGATATTAGAATAGAGAGAACTAACATCACAAGATACCCAAATAAGATGTTGTTCTTTTTTAATGTCAGATAATTTCTGTAGTAAATCGGTAGTGTCTTTTATATAGGATCTAAGCTGAATAACGTATCTTTGGAGGTAATAGTCAATGTATAGTGAAAGGTTATCGGTGAGGCTATTCATACCTGCAATGATCGGTCGGCCAGGAGGATTATGAATTTGTTTATGAATCTTTGGTAAGTGGTAATAATATGGGATATTAGGATTAATGGGTGTGAGAAATTTTCTCTCTTTTTGTGTTAGAATACCATGTTCCTGGCCATAGGTAATTAGTTTTTTAAGTTCTTTAGTGTATGTATCTGTAGGATCTATTGAAAGTTGTTTGTAATAGTCCTTATCTAACAGAATCCTTCTAGCCTCACATATATAATCTTCGTAATTTTGTATTACTAAGCCGCCGCCTTTATCGGCTTGGCGGATTATGATAGTATTGTTTATTATCTTATAATATGATACTTTCATATTATTATTTTATTATATGATACCTTCATATTACATCCATCACTCGCACATTTTTTTTTTTTTTTTTTTTTTTTTTTAGTTATGAATGTACTCTTCACAATGAATCTATTCTAGATTTCACACTTAGTAGTATTTCACTCATTGTTTATATCACACATATATATACACACACTAGGTAAAATTGGCCCCATTTTCTCACTACGACGTAACACATTAGCATCCATTATCACTAGGACATAGATGCATATACATATATATATATAAGATATGCGGTCCTTACACTCATGTAATATACACATTCAGACACGTAGGTAGTTTGTGCACGTTATAGTTAGAGTTCTTTTAGTGCATCTCTTTCATTCATGTAGGCATCAGCCACCCACGGCCCTATCACACTTCTTTTCACAGTAGTTGCACGTACACGTCATGCTCACACATAGCAACATTAACAACAGACACTGTTTCTATGTGAGTCATCGTACGCACCTAACATAATACCCACGCCTTTTTGACACACACCCTTAGCTCCAATCAAATGGAGCAACACATCACATGATTGTTTTGGATACAGCACTTCTATTGGTCTAGCGCGACACACCTTAGTCTTACGAAGCTATAGGATTGGACATTTATTATAACATTCCTATTCGTTGAATTATACACACCCTTACTCTGTTAAGAAACATAAGACTATACCTTTTTACAGCGTATCATTTATACGTAGGTGCTATTTACAAATACAATTAAGGAATAACAACGGATATAAAAAAAGCGCATGTCGCAATAATACACTTTACATATACAGCATCACGAATATTCATAACCATTTATAACACTGTGCTTAAACATCTAAGACAACTCATAGAGCTTAGATCTCAGTACTTCTATATGTGTGTCGAGAGGGATTAGTAGGTTCTATGTATTGGACATTTGTTTTACACATTGTATTGTATCACTGGTATTATCTGTAACATCCGGTCAGAACATCTAGGGAGTGAATTCAAGTAGCACCTGTTCTAATAAGCTACAGCTGATCCCATTAAGCCTACACAGGGGTATATATGTAAGAGACTCCAGTATATTCAATATCATTTGCCTGAGGAAAAAGCGTGGTTAGCGCTTAGAAACGCGTTGCATTTTTACTACAGATGTCATTGTAGATCTGTGTATTTTTTTAATTAAACTTTTTTATCGATACTGGAGTTCTCTGTTTTTTCATCAACCTGATATATTTGAAGTTCATCTCTCATCACGACAGTGCTTTTGGGCGGATTTGTGCACTAGGACACCATAATATTCCTAGTATGCTTCATTTGCACTATAGGGTGCAATACTTTCTGTGAGTATCCATTCGCAAGCTGCAACAGATATTCATCACTGGTTCCACATTGATTTGCACTAGGGGTCGCCCTCTTGTTTTCTCTCTCTTATTAAAAAGGCATGAGGATAAATAAGTGTAACGGGTGTCTAATCAATGTTTTTTTTTTCTATTTCACGGTTGCAAAATATGATCTGTGGGTTTCTAAAATCTATGCCTTTACTGTAATCTATTATTCAAAAGGATGACATATGTCCTCTTTCATGCTGTTGTTTCGGTTAAGGCTCCGGGACGCTCGTATTAAAAAGGCCTGAGCATAAATAAGTGTAACGGGTGTCTAATCAATGTTTTTTTTCTATTTCACGGTTGCAAATAATGATCTGTGGGTTTCTAAAATCAATGCCTTTACTGTAATCTTTTATTCAAAAGGATGACATATCTCCTCTTTCATGCTGTTGTTTCGGTTGAGGCTCCGGGACCCTCGTATTAAAAAGGCCTGAGCATAAATAAGTGTAACGGGTGTCTAATCAATGTTTTTTTCTATTTCACGGTTGCAAATAATGATCTGTGGGTTTCTAAAATCAATGCCTTTACTGTAATATTTTATTCAAAAGGATGACATATCTCCTCTTTCATGCTGTTGTTTCGGTTGAGGCTCCGGGACCCTCGTATTAAAAAGGCCTGAGCATAAATATGTGTAACGGGAGTCTAATCAATGTTTTTTTCTATTTCACAGTTGCAAATAATGATCTGTGGGTTTCTAAAATCAATGCCTTTACTGTAATCTATTATTCAAAAGGATGACATATCTCCTCTTTCATGCTGTTGTTTTGGTTGAGGCTCCGGGACCCTCGTATTAAAAAGGCCTGAGGATTAATAAGTGTAACGGGTGTCTAATGAATGTTTTTTTCTATTTCCCAGGTCATATAAATGATCTCTGGGATTCTAAAATCAATGCCTTTCCTGTAATCTATTATTCAAAAGGATGACATATCTCCTCTTTCATGCTGTTGTTTTAGTTGAGGCTCCGGGACCCTCTTATTAAAAAGGCCAGAGGATAAATAAGTGTAACGGGTGTCTAATCAATGTTTTTTTTCTATTTCACGGTTGCAAATAATGATCTGTGGGTTTCTAAAATCAATGCCTTTACTGTAATCTATTATTCAAAAGGATGACATATCTCCTCTTTCATGCTGTTGTTTCGGTTGAGGCACCGGGACCCTCGTATTAAAAAGGCCTGAGGATAAATAAGTGTAACGGGTGTCTAATCAATGATCAATGTTTTTTTCTATTTCCTGGGTCATATAAATGATCTCTGGGATTCTAAAATCAATGCCTTTCCTGTAATCTATTATTCAAAAGGATGACATATCTCCTCTTTCATGCTGTTGTATCGGTTGAGGCTCCGGGACCCTCTTATTAAAAAGGCCTGAGGATAAATAAGTGTAATGGGTGTCTAATCAATGTTTTTTTCTATTTCCCGGGTCATATGATATCTGGGATTCTAAAATCAATGCCTTAACTGTAATCAATTGTTCACAAGGATGCCATATGTCCTCTTTCATGCTGTTGTTTCAGTTGAAAAAGGCCTAATGATAAAGAAGTGTGCTGGGTGTCCAATCAATGTTTTTTTTTATTTCACAGTTGCAAAAAAACATAATTTATGTAAGAACTTACCTGATAAATTCATTTCTTTCATATTAGCAAGAGTCCATGAGCTAGTGACGTATGGGATATACATTCCTACCAGGAGGGGCAAAGTTTCCCAAACCTCAAAATGCCTATAAATACACCCCTCACCACACCCACAAATCAGTTTAACGCATAGCCAAGAAGTGGGGTGATAAGACAAAAGTGCGAAAGCATAAAAAATAAGGAATTGGAATAATTGTGCTTTATACAAAAAAATCATAACCACCACAAAAAGGGTGGGCCTCATGGACTCTTGCTAATATGAAAGAAATGAATTTATCATGTAAGTTCTTACATAAATTATGTTTTCTTTCATGTAATTAGCAAGAGTCCATGAGCTAGTGACGTATGGGATAATGAATACCCAAGATGTGGATCTTCCACGCAAGAGTCACTAGAGAGGGATAAAATAAAGACAGCCAATTCCGCTGAAAATAATCCACACCCAAAATAAAGTTTAAATCTTATAATGAAAAAAACTGAAATTATAAGCAGAAGAATCAAACTGAAACAGCTGCCTGAAGAACTTTTCTACCAAAAACTGCTTCAGAAGAAGAAAACACATCAAAATGGTAGAATTTAGTAAAAGTATGCAAAGAAGACCAAGTTGCTGCTTTGCAAATCTGATCAACCGAAGCTTCATTCCTAAACGCCCAGGAAGTAGAAACTGACCTAGTAGAATGAGCTGTAATCCTTTGAGGTGGAGTTTTACCCGACTCGACATAAGCATGATGAATTAAAGATTTCAACCAAGACGCCAAAGAAATGGCAGAGGCCTTCTGACCTTTCCTAGAACCAGAAAAGATAACAAATAGACTAGAAGTCTTTCGGAAATTTTTAGTAGCTTCAACATAATATTTCAAAGCTCTAACTACATCCAAAGAATGCAATGATCTCTCCTTAGAATTATTAGGATTAGGACACAATGAAGGAACCACAATTTCTCTACTAATGTTGTTAGAATTCACAACCATAGGTAAAAATTTAAAAGAAGTTCGCAACACCGCCTTATCCTGATGAAAAATCAGAAAACGAGACTCACAAGAAAGAGCAGATAATTCAGAAACTCTTCTAGCCGAAGAGATGGCCAAAAGAAACAAAATTTTCCAAGAAATAAATTTAATGTCCAGTGAATGCATAGGTTCAAACGGAGGAGCTTGAAGAGCTCCCAGAACCAAATTCAAACTCCAAGGAGGAGAAATTGACTTAACAGGTTTTATACGAACCAAAGCTTGTACAAAACAATGAATATCAGGAAGATTAGCAATCTTTCTGTGAAAAATAACAGAAAGAGCAGAGATTTGTCCTTTCAAGGAACTTGCAGACAAACCTTTATCCAAACCATCCTGAAGAAACTGTAAAATTCTCGGAATTCTAAAAGAATTCCAGGAAAAATGATGAGAAAGACACCAAGAAATGTAAATCTTCCAGACTCGATAATATATCTTCCTAGATACAGATTTACGAGCCTGTAACATAGTATTAATCACAGAGTCAGAGAAACCTCTTTGACTGAGAATCAAGCGTTCAATCTCCATACCTTTAAATTTAAGGATTTGAGAACCTGATGGAAAAAAGGACCTTGCGACAGAAGGTCTGGTCTTAACGGAAGAGTCCACAGTTGGCAAGTGGCCATCCGGACAAGATCCGCATACCAAAACCTGTGAGGCCATGCTGGAGCCACCAGCAGAACAAACGAGCATTCCTTCAGAATCTTGGAAATTACTCTTGGAAGAAGAACTAGAGGCGGAAATATATAGGCAGGATGATACTTCCAAGGAAGCGACAATGCATCCACTGCTTCCGCCTGAGGATCCCTGGATCTGGACAGATACCTGGGAAGCTTCTTGTTTAGATGAGAAGCCATCAGATCTATTTCTGGAAGACCCCACATTTGAACAATCTGAAGAAATACCTCTGGGTGAAGAGACCATTCTCCCGGATGTAACGTTTGGCGACTGAGATAATCCGCTTCCCAATTGTCTATACCTGGGATATGAACCGCAGAAATTAGACAGAAGCTGGATTCCGCCCATACCAGTATTCGAGATACTTCTTTCATAGCCAGAGGACTGTGAGTCCCTCCTTGATGATTGATATATGCCACAGTTGTGACATTGTCCCTCTGAAAACAAATGAACGACTCTCTCTTTAGAAGAGGCCACGACTGAAGAGCTCTGAAAATTGCACGGAGTTCCAAAATATTGATTGGTAATCTCACCTCCTGAGATTTCCAAACCCCTTGTGCTGTCAGAGACCCCCAAACAGCTCCCCAACCTGTCAGACTTGCATCTGTTGAAATCACAGTCCAGGTTGGAAGAACAAAAGAAGCCCCCTGAACTAAACGATGGTGATCTGTCCACCACGTCAGAGAGTGTCGTACAATCGGTTTTAAAGATATCAATTGCGATATCTTTGTATAATCCCTGCACCACTGGTTCAGCATACAAAGCTGAAGATGTCGCATGTGAAAACGAGCAAAGGGGATCGCGTCCGATGCAGCAGTCATAAGACCTAGAATTTCCATGCATAAGGCTACCGAAGGGAATGATTGAGACTGAAGGTTTCGACAAGCTGAAACCAATTTTAGACGTCTCTTGTCTGTCAGAGACAGAGTCATGGACACTGAATCTATCTGGAAACCTAAAAAGGTTACCCTTGTCTGAGGAATCAATGAACTTTTCGGTAAATTGATCCTCCAACCATGATCTTGAAGAAACAATACAAGTCGATTCGTATGAGATTCTGCTAAATGTGAAGACTGAGCAAGTACCAAGATATCGTCCAAATAAGGAAATACCACAATACCCTGTTCTCTGATTACAGACAGAAGGGCACCGAGAACCTTTGTAAAAATCCTTGGAGCTGTTGCTAGGCCAAACGGCAGAGCCACAAACTGGTAATGCTTGTCTAGGAAAGAGAATCTCAGAAACTGATAGTGATCTGGATGAATCAGAATATGCAGATATGCATCCTGTAAATCTATTGTGGACATATAATGCCCTTGCTGAACAAAAGGCAGAATAGTCCTAATAGTTACAATTTTGAATGTTGATATCCTTACATAACGATTCAATATTTTTAAATCCAGAACTGGTCTGAAGGAATTCTCCTTCTTTGGTACAATTAATAGATTTGAGAAAAACCCCAGCCCCTGTTCCAGAACTGGAACTGGCATAATTACTCCATCCAACTCTAGATCTGAAACACATTTCAGAAATGCTTGAACCTTCACTGGATTTACTGGGAGACGGGAAAGAAAAAATCTTCTTGCAGGAGGCCTTATCTTGAAGCATATTCTGTACCCTTCTGAAACAATGTTCTGAATCCAAAGATTGTGAATTGAATTGATCCAAATTTCTTTGAAAAAATGTAATCTGCCCCCTACCAGCTGGGTTGGACTGAGGGCTGCACCTTCATGTGGACTTGGGAGCTTGCTTTGGCTTTCTAAAAGGCTTGGATTTATTCCAGACTGGAGATGGTTTCCAAACTGATACCGCTCCTGTAGGGGAAGGATCAGGCTTTTGTTCCTTATTGTGACGAAAGGAACGAAAACGATTATTAGACCTAAATTTACCGTTAGATTTTTTATCCTGTGGTGAAAAAGTTCCTTTCCCTCCAGTAACAGTTGAAATAATAGAATCCAACTGTGAACCAAATAATTTATTACCCTGGAAAGAAAGGGAAAGCAAAGTTGACTTAGAAGACATATCAGCATTCCAAGTTTTAAGCCATAAAGCTCTTCTAGCTAAAATAGCTAGAGACATATACCTGACATCAACCCTAATGATATCAAAGATGGCATCACAAATAAAATTATTAGCATGTTGAAGAAGATTAACAATGCTATGAGAATTATGATCTGTTACTTGTTGCGCTAAAGCTTCTAACCAAAAAGTTGAAGCTGCTGCAACATCCGCTAAGGATTCAATTTTCCTATCTAAAGGATCCTTAAAGGAAGTACTATCTGCCGTAGGAATAGTAGTACGCTTAGCAAGGGTAGAGATAGCCCCATCAACCTTAGGGATTTTGTCCCAAAACTCTAATCTGTCAGATGGCACAGGATATAATTGCTTAAAACGTTTAGAAGGAGTAAATGAATTACCCAAATTATTCCATTCCCTGGAGATTACTTCAGAAATAGCATCAGGGACAGGAAAAACTTCTGGAATAACTACAGGAGATTTAAAAACCTTATTTAAATGTTTAGATTTAGTATCAAGAGGACCAGAATCCTCTATTTCTAATGCAATTAAGACTTCTTTAAGTAAAGAACGAATAAATTCCATTTTGAACAAATATGAAGATTTATCAGCATCAACCTCTGAAACAGAAACCTCTGAACCGGAGGAATCATTATCAGAATCAGAATGATGATGTTCATTTAAAAAGTTTTAAAAGACCTTTTACGTTTACTAGAAGGAGGAATAACAGACAAAGCCTTCTTAATGGATTTAGAAACAAAATCTCTTATGTTAACAGGAACACTCCGAGTATTAGATGTTGATGGAACAACAACAGGTAATGTAACATTACTAAAGGAAATATTATCTGCATTAACAAGTTTGTCATGGCATTCATTACAAACAACAGCTGGAGGAACAGATACCATAAGTTTACAGCAAATACACTTAACTTTGGTAGATCCAGCATCAGGCAGCGATTTTCCAGAAGTATCTTCTGATTCAGGATCAATCTGGGACATCTTGCAATATGTAATAGAAAAAACAACATATAAAGCAAAATTGATCAAATTCCTTAAATGACAGTTTCAGGAATGGGAAAAAATGCCAGTGAACAAGCTTCTAGCAACCAGAAGCAATAAACAATGAGACTTAAATAATGTGGAGACAATAATGACGCCCATATTTTTTTGGCGCCAAAAAAGACGCTCACATTATTTGGCGCCTAAATGCTTTGGGCGCCAAAAATGACGCCACATCCGGTAACGCCGACACTTTTGGCGCAAAAAAACGTCAAAAATGACGCAACTTCCGGTGACAAGTATGACGCCGGAAATAACAAAGAATTTTTTTGCGCCAAAAAAGTCAGCGCCAAGAATGACGCAATAAAATGAAGCATTTTCAGCCCCCGCGAGCCTAACAGCCCACAGGGAAAAAAAGTCAAATTTTAAGGTAAGAAAAAAATTGATTATTCAAATGCATTATCCCAAATAATGAAACTGAATATTGAACATCCTGAATCAAGGCAAATAAATGTTTAAACACAAATATTTAGAACTTTATATAAAAGTGCCCAACCATAGCTTAGAGTGTCACAAAAATAAGACTTACTTACCCCAGGACACTCATCTACATGTAGTAGAAATCCAAACCAGTACTGAAACGAGAACCAGTAGAGGTAATGGTATATATAAGAGTATATCGTCAATCTGAAAAGGGAGGTAAGAGATGAATCTCTACGACCGATAACAGAGAACCTATGAAATAGACCCCATAGAAGGAGATCATTGAATTCAAATAGGCAATACTCTCTTCACATCCCTCTGACATTCACTGCACGCTGAGAGGAAAACCGGGCTCCACCCTGCTGTGGAGCACATATCAACGTAGAATCTAGCACAAACTTACTTCACCACCTCCACAGGAGGCAAAGTTTGTAAAACTGATTTGTGGGTGTGGTGAGGGGTGTATTTATAGGCATTTTGAGGTTTGGGAAACTTTGCCCCTCCTGGTAGGAATGTATATCCCATACGTCACTAGCTCATGGACTCTTGCTAATTACATGAAAGAAAATTATCTATGGCTTAGTAAAATCGATGCCTTACCTGTCATCTATTGTTCAAAAGGATGCCATATGTCATCTTTCCTGCTGTTGTTTTTGTTGGGGGTCCGGAACACTATTCTAAAAAGGCAGAAGGAGAATGACCTGTACTGTACTGGGTGTCCAATCATGTTTTTGTTTTCTATTTCACGGTTCAAAATAAATATCGCCGTGTAACTAAAATCAATGCCATACCTGTACTCGGTTGTTCAAAAGGATGGCATATGTGGTGTTTCATTCTGTTGTGTTTGTTGAGGGTCGTGGCCGTGGGGCAGCGTATAAAACGGCTGAAGGAGAACAACTTGTACAGCCTTGCTCCTCTTTTTAGGCAGGTCAGCTCTTTGCATACATGCCCACAGACTCTGTAACGCATGCCTCTTTTAGGGAGAGGTGCAGTCATAATGCAGGGTCAGAAACTCTGCCTGCAACTGTTATACTCGATTTTGCGAAAGGAAGTAAGCTTACCATGGTTCCCTGCACGCACGTATTGTTATATTTTGGTGAGGGTAATCATGATGGCCATGTAGACCACCACCACTGAGAGTCCTGGAAGTAACAGGGATGAGATGAAAGAGCTAAGAATAGTAGAACTTGAAACAACAGAGTTAGCCATGGGTGTTAGTGCAAAACCGCTTGGCTTTTTTTTGGCTTTGGGTGTGGCTATTCATGCAGGCCATATAGAGCTGCCACCATTCGGTGTCGTATCAGCTATTAAACTAATAAGAACAGTACTACCAAAATACAGCCAATGAAGGGCCTTAGGAAGACTGAGCCAAGGTTGGATTGTAGTATTTGGTTAGGCTAATCCTGATGGCCATGTAGACCACCACCGAGAGTCCTGGAAGTAACAGAGATGAGATGAAAGAGCTAAGAATAGTAGAACTTGAAACAACAGAGTTAGCCATGGGTGTTAGTGCAAAACCGCTTGGCTTTTATTTGGCTTTGGGTGCGGCTATTCATGCAGGCCATATTGAGCTGCCACCATTCGGTGTCGTATCAGCTATTAAACTAATAAGAACAGTACTATCAAAATACAGCCAATGAAGGGCCTTAGGAAGACTGAGCCAAGGTTGGATTGAAGTATTTGGTTAGGCTAATCATGATGGCCATGTAGACCACCACCACCGAGAGTCCTGGAAGTAACAGGGATGAGATGAAAGAGCTAAGAATAGTAGAACTTGAAACAACAGAGTTAGCCATGGGTGTTAGTGCAAAACCGTTTGCCTTTTTTTTTTGGCTTTGGGTGCGGCTTTTCATGCAGGCCATATAGAGCTGCCAACATTCGGTGTCGTATCAGCTATTAAACTAATAAGAACAGTACTACCAAAATAAAGCCAATGAAGGGCCTTAGGAAGACTGAGCCAAGGTTGGATTGTAGTATTTGGTTAGGCTAATCATGATGGCCATGTAGACCACCACCAAGAGTCCTGGAAGTAACAGGGATGATGAGATGAAAGTGCTAAGAATAGTACTACTTGAAACAACAGAGTTAGCCATGGGTGTTAATCCAAGACCGCTTGGATTTATTTTTGTATTGGGTGCGGCTAATCATGCAGGCCATATAGAGCTGCCACCATTCGGTGTTGTATCAGCTATAAAAATAATAAGAACTGTACTATCAAAATACAGACAATGAAGGGCCTATGAAGACTGAGCAAAGGTTGGATTGTAGTATTTTGTTTGGCTAATCATGATGGCCATGTAGACCACCCGTAACAGGGATGAAAGTGCTAAGAATAGTACTAATTGAAACAACTGAGTTAGCCATGGGTGTTAGTCTATGACCACTCGGCTTTTTTTTGGGTTTGGGTGCAGCTAATCATGAAGGCCAGATAGACCTGCCACCATTTGGTGTTGTAACAGGTATGAAACTGCAAAGAACAGTACTACTTAACACAACCTACTTACCATGGGTCCCAGAGCATATGTTTGGTTGTTATATTTTGTAAGGGTAATCATGCAGGCCATATAGACCTCCACCAATAGGGTGAGTATGAGTAACAGCTATTAAAATGCGAAGGACATTAATAATTAACACAACATAGTTACCATGGGTCGCATACCAAGAGCAGATGTCTTATTATTATATTTTGTATGGGTAATCATCCAGGCCGTATAGACCTCACCAAATAGGGGGAGTTACAGAGATTAAAGTGCTAAGAATGGTAGTACTTAAAACACAACCTAGTTAAAATAGGTAGCAGACCGCATGTCTTATTATTATAATTTTTCAGGGTAATCTGGCAGGCCATATAGAACAGCCCCGATAGGGGGGGGGGGGGACAGGGATTAAAGTGCTAAGAAACGTATTAATTAACATAAGCTAGTTGGGTCCAAGAACGCATATTTAATTATTAGAATTTATTAGGGTAATTATATATCTAACAAATCTATCTATTTCTCTTCTATCGATTCTATCTAACTATCAATCTATGTATATCTATCTATCCTATCTATCAATCTATCCTCTGTCCGGGATGTTTTGAGACAGCCACTTTGGGAATGTTAGTTGATTTAGACCCACTATGGCTTAAAAGCAGACTCTGCATAAACTAAACTAAAAAAAAAAATGTAATTTTCCATGGGAGTTTTGCCAAGGATCCCCCTCCAGCATGCGACAGTCCAGGTGTTAGTACCCTTGAAACAACTTTTCCATCACTATTGTGGCCAGAAAGAGTCCTTGTAGGTTTTAAAGTTCGCCTGCCTATTGAATTCAATGGCGGTTTGCGAACAATACCGGAAGTTCGAGTCCGCCGTTTGCGAACCGAAAATTTTAGGTTTGCGACATCACTAGTTAAGAGTTTTATGGGCTAATGCCGGAACATAAAGCTCTTAACTAAAGTGCTAAAAAGTACACAAACACCTATAAACTACCTATTAACCCCTAAACCGAGGCCCCCCCCCACATCGCAAACACTATGATAATTTTTTTTAACCCCTAATCTACCAACCGGACATCGCCGCCACTATAATAAATGTATTAACCCCTAAACCGCCGTACTCCAGCCTCGCAAACACTATAAAATGTTCTATTAACCCCTAATCTGCCGTCCCTAACATCGCTGCCACCTACCTACAATTATTAACCCCTAATCTGCCACCCCCAATGTCGCCGCTACTATATTAAATGTATTAACCCCTAAACCTAAGTCTAACCCTAACACCCCCCTAACTTAAATCTATTTTTAATAAATCTAAATAAAATTACTATAATTAAATAAATTATTCCTATTTAAAACTAAATACTTACCTATAAAATAAACCCTAATATAGTTACAATATAACTAATAGTTACATTATAGCTATTTTAGGATTTATTTTTATTTTACAGGCAACTTTGTATTTATTGTAACTAGGTACAATAGTTATTAAATAGTTATTAACTATTTAATAACTACCTAGATAAAATAAATACAAATATACCTGTAAATAAACCCTAACCTAAGTTACAATTACACCTAACACTACTCTTTAATTAAATTAATTACCTAAAAGTAAAAACAATAGATGGAGGCGCCAATGGTGCAGATCAATGGTGGTCTGATGGAGATATTATTAAACAGTGATATACAGGGTACTCACATGTATTGAAGGCAATCACTTATGCCTATAGAGACAGGCTGGATTTTAACAGCAATCCAGCTGGCTGGTCCAGCGTCCAATATCAGTATATGGGTATCAGAGCATTAACACTCTACAAGTAGCATAGCAGAATACCATACACAGCACTCAGAGTGGATATATATAAAAACATTTTTATTAAAAACTATAAAAAAGGTTTACCCCTCATCTTGGTGCCAAATGGTATATGGCTTGTGGAGAAACAGTGTGACGCGTTTCTCAGATATAATGTTTCCTCAGGCATTTTTCTCAGCTGTACTTTATCTCCTTATATAGGGCTATGCTACTTGTAAATACCCATGTCCCACCCCTAACGGTTGTCAGATTACTGACCAATCAAAAACCTTCATTTGGGAATACACCTCCCCTGCTGCAATAGTTTGACAGATAATTCTTTATATATTCATTTAACTTGTAAATTATATGAACACACCAAATGTTAAATACATTATGTATATGTTTGTCCGAAATACTGGGCTGTAATCTCATGCATAATATGATAAAATACAATCATTGTTGGGGCCGTAAATCATGTGGTATGATTGGATGATGTAACTGTCCATCAAGTTTTAAGGGGCAGATCCTATATACGGCTCCTTATTAGACCTAATAGCTGTCTATCAAAAGTGTCTGCGCGGGCTTTTTTGTCCAATGCAAAAGATATGTGACTCAGGGGCACGGCTACCAATCGGAATGCAGTTAGAGAACCACACCTCTGATTCTGCTCTAATGGCTATGTGTTTGTTGCTTACGCCCAATGGATCTATTATTGGTCCGAGAATAGTGTAAACAAACCCACCCATTGGTCCTTTTACCGGTATCGTCAGTGTACAAAAAGTAAACAAAACTGCCCATTGGATGTACTACGGCAACTGTACATACTATTGCCGCGATTATGAGATATAAATACAATACCACCAGTATTGCAATACAGCTACCCAAAGTCTATATTTATTAACAAGACATATAGTGGTTATATTTTTGCGTGAACCGCTAAAATATTATATTGCAATATTGGGATCACAGGCATATAATAAAAAACCTGTGAGCAATAGGGGAAAATTCCTATATAAAATATACTATAAATTATAGCTAACAACTTGCAACATGGTAGGTTTACCCCAGACCATCATAAATCAATACAATATCTAAATAAATAATAAATGAATATTACTTAAAGTTATGATGATTTGTATTGGAATAACAATACAAATCATATGAAATATAAGTGAAAAGTGGTGTCATGATTTGGTGCACGATTGTATAATTGAATAGTTGAAATGGCAAAGTGTAACTGAACGCATCTTAAGTAATGTATGACAGTTATACTGGCTATCAAGTGATTGTGAGTTAAATAATGAAGTGTTTTAGAGGGTGATTGGTGAATATTATATGAGATGATGCCAAGATTTCTCTTATTCTCCACACTAGTAATTGTCCTAGAGGAACTGTTTATTGTGCGTTCAGTCGACAATTTTGTGATAAATATAACAAGTGAAAAAGTGCCTGGATCTAAAATAATTAGTAAGGGAACTCTCCTTATACAATACTAGTAAATAAATAAATATAATGTGCTTAAATATAAAGTGGGAGCAATCTCCTTATACGATAAATGGTGGTATATATGTGTGCAATCCTATGTATCAGTACCTAATATATAATGATTATCTATAAAATATGGAAGCCAGTGTGTATATAAATGTGTTGAGTGTTCAACATGTTCACAGTAGTGAGCTAAGCTAATATAGACAGCAGGGTAGATGTCCCAAATATCCAGTTTGTACATAGTATGTCATATTTAACAGTGATGGGATACCCCAACAGCAGAAATGGAATAGGTCCCAACAACAATACAAATGTGGATAATACATATTATTATTACCCCTGATATAAATAAAGTTCAATAATAATAAGGTTAAGTCTAGTCTATGCAAAAGCCATAGAATCGATAACCTTGTTTAACCCCATGGGGAATAGTGTTTGATATTTAAATATCCAATATGTTTCCCTTTGTCTTAGGCAGGTAAATCTGTTATAATGCTGGCTATTGGGAACACTTTCCAAGGGTGTAATTCTAAAACAACATCTACCTTCCATACCTTTAGCGCAATTGTGTCTTGAGACACTATGTTTAGGGGACCTTTTGATCACGTTTCTTCGATGTTCCCCCCATCTAAGCCGCACCTTCCTACAGGTGCGTCCGATATATTGGATCCCACAGGCACAACTAAGTGCATAAATGACATAACTGGAATTACATGTCAGGTGTTCCATGATCTGGTGTTCTTCACTTGTTGTACTAGATGTTAAGGATTTCTTTCCATGACTAATATCTTTACACATGTGACAACGTCTATGTCCACATCTATAGGTACCATTATTATTACCAATTTTCTTAACCATGTGATCAGGGTTCTTAGACCTTCTTTTTATATATTTAACAGATTTTTTGGTCATGACTATCTTGCTGGGTGCCAATTTTTGTTTCAAAGTGGGCGCCCCCGTAATATATACAATCCTAGGCTGGGGAGCCAACACTTTCTTTAGTAAGGGGTCTTTGAGTAGAATGGGTCAATGTTTCTTTAATACCCTATTTACTGCCCTAAAATTTGAATTATATTGGGTAACAAATAGGGGTTGTCCCTGTGGACCTACATTTTCTTTCTCTTTCTTGGAATTTTTTCCCCCAGAAAGTAATTCATCTCTATCCAGTGACCGTGCTCTATGGTAGCCATATTCGAGTAATCCCTTTGGATATCCTTTATCTCTAAACCTGTGTTTGAGTATATGAGACTGTTCATCGTATGTATTTATGGAGCTACAGTTGCGCCTAATGCAACAGAATTGGCTATATGGAATATTAGTTTTCCAGTTGTTAAAATGATTGCTGGAGAAATGTAAAAAATTGTTACAGTCTACTGACTTAAAATACGTGGAGGTACAAATAGTACCTCCTTCTCCCCATGTCAACAATAAGTCCAAAAATTCAATTGTTTGTGTCTGTATATTGGATGTGAAGTCTATACCCATAGCATTACTATTTAGGGAATTGACAAATACTTGTGCTTCTTCGGATGATCCTTCAAAAATAAATAACAAATCATCTATGTAACGGCCATAGAACACCAGATTGCCCCTCCACTTTGTGTTATAGATGTAGGTTTCTTCAAATATCCCCATAAAGAGGTTAGCAAAGCTCGGGGCAAATCTGGTGCCCATGGCCGTTCCCTTAGTCTGTAAATAAAACTGATCTAAAAATTGAAAATAATTGTGTTTAAGGATAAAATCTATAAGGGATATAAGATATTCTTTTTGTTTGTCTGGCATGTATATGTCTCTATCTAGATAGGTCGAGGTGGTTTTTAACCCCCACTCATGTGAAATATTGGAGTATAGAGCTCCCACATCACAAGGTAGCCATAAATAATTCTGTTTAAATTGTATCTGTGTCAATTTTTGTAATAAATCCGTGGTATCCTTGATGAAAGAGGGGAGATGTTGAACGTACTTCTGTAAAAATATTCACTTAACTTGTCAGTGATGCTATTTATACCTGCTATAATGGGTCTCCGCGGGGGATTAAGAGCATCTTTGTGCAATTTTGGGAGGTGGTAGTAATACGGTACATTGGGATGGTCAGGTAATAGATAACTTTTTTTCTTTTTTATTTAGAATGCCTTTTTTACTACCCTCTTCCAAAATTTTTATGAGTTTTTTTGAAAATATTGAAGTGGGATCTTGAGATAATTTCCTATAATAATTGGTATCATATATAATACGTTCAGCTTCTCTGATGTAATCAGAGTAATTCTGAATTACCAAAGCTCCACCCTTATCTGCCTGACGGATGACAATATCTTTGTCACCCATCAGGCGTCTAAGGGCTCTCTCTTCATTTGGCCATATTTTCTTATGTCCAACGATATGATTGGGGATGGTCTCCCAATCATCCAGTACTAATTGCTGAAATAAATCAATATATGAAACATCGTCTTTCGGGGGATTGAAAGTAGAAATCGGTGTAAGTGAAGTGTGAATTATAGAGTCAAATAATTCCTCTGTAAGCTTTCTCAGGTTCACAGTATAAAGTGGGTGATGTATTTTTACTTGGCAGACTATCAAGGAGTATAGGTGTGCCCTCAATGTTATGTCTTCTAAGTGACTTAAGGGCAAAGAATCTCTGTAGTGACAGCTTCCTAGTATACTTATTGAGATCCACAAATAAATGGAAGAGATCATGTGTGTTGGGGGGGCAATAGGACAATCCCCTACCCAAAATCCTTATCTCATCATTGAATAGGGCATGTGAAGAGAGATTATATATCCCTTTTTTAAGTTTTTCTAATTTCTCTTTTTGTTGGGTTTTGCCTCTACCTCTCCATCCCCGTTTGGAAAAGGTCTTTTTTTCCCATTCTGGGACTGATTGGGGGGTGGCTGTTGGCAGTTTTGTTTACTTTTTGTACACTGACGATACCGGTAAAAGGACCAATGGGTGGGTTTGTTTACACTATTCTCGGACCAATAATAGAGCCATTGGGCGTAAGCAACAAACACATAGCCGTTAGAGCAGAATCAGAGGTGTGGTTCTCTAACTGCATTCCGATTGGTAGCCGTGCCCCTGAGTCACATATCTTTTGCATTGGACAAAAAAGCCAGCGCAGACACTTTTGATAGACAGCTATTAGGTCTAATAAGGAGCCGTATATACGATCTGCCCCTTAAAACTTGATGGACAGTTACATCATCCAATCATACCACATGATTTACGGCCCCAACAATGATTGTATTTTATCATATTATGCATGAGATTAGAGCCCAGTATTTCAGACAAACATATACATAATGTATTTAACATTTGGTGTGTTCATATAATTTACAAGTTAAATGAATATATGAAGAATTATCTGTCAAACTTTTGCAGCAGGGGAGGTGTATTCCCAAATGAAGGTTTTTGATTGGTCAGTAATCTGACAACTGTTAGGGGTGGGACATGGGTATTTACAAGTAGCATAGCCCTATATAAGGAGATAAAGTACAGCTGAGAAACATGCCCCAGGAAACAGTATATCTGAGAAACGCATCGCACTGTTTCTCCACAAGCCATATACCATTTGGCACCAAGATGAGTGGTAAACCTTTTTTATAGTTTTCAATAAAAAATGTTTTATATATATCCACTCTGAGTGCTGTGTATGTTATTCTGCTATGCTACTTGTAGAGTGTTAATGCTCTGATACCCATATATTGATATTGGACGCTGGACCAGCCAGCTGGATTGCTGTTAAAATCCAGCCTGTCTCTATAGGCATAAGTGATTGCCTTCAATACATGTGAGTACCCTGTATATCACTGTATAATAATATCTCCATCAGACCACCATTGATCTGCACCATTGGCGCCTCCATCTATTGTTTTTACTTCTAGATTTTCTCCTATTGGATGTTGGTAGAGAGCTGCCTCTAAGATCAGCTAGCTGGATTGCTGATGAAATCCAGCCTGCCCCTACTGGCATAATCGATTGCCTTTGTCATTTGTGAGTACCTTGTGTTCACACTGTATTGACATACCACATAAGCACAATTGATCTGCACCATTGGCGCATCTTTCTTGTTGTCTTCTTTCCTAACAAATTAATTTGCTAAACTACCTACAATTAAATACAATTAAATTAAATAAACTAAATTACAAAAGAAAAAAAACCCACTAAATTACAGAAAATAAAAAAGAAATTACAATATTTTAAACTAATTACACCTAATCTAATCCCCCTAATAAACTAAAAAATCCCCCCAAAATAATAAAATTCCCTACCCTATACTAAATTACAAATAGCCCTTAAAAGGGATTTTTGTGGGGCATTGCCCCAAAGCAATAAGCTCTTTTACCTGAAAAAAAAATACAATACCCCCCCACATTATAACCCACCACCCACATACCCCTACTCTTCAGGGGGTTAGTGTTAGGTTTTTTTTAAGGAGGGATTGGGTGGGTTTTAGAGTAGGGGTATGTGGGTGGTGGGTTGTAATGTTGGGGGGGTATTGTATTTTTTTCCTGGTAAAAGAGCTGATTACTTTGGGGCAATGGAAGTGTTTCTGGGTGATGATGTATTGGGAAACATTGTCGCCCAAACTAATTTATATGCCCATCAGTTCCTTGCTTCCTTGCTGCAAAGCCTGGAACATATTTGGCAAAGCAGCAATGGGCCCCCATAAATGTGCCAGAAATCAAAAAATTCTGGGCATTGACTATGCTGATGGGCATCATAAAGAAACCCTCCATTCGCTCCTACTGGAGCAGTAGCCCCATCTGCTCTACCCCCATTTTCTCCCAGACTATGTCGAGGAAGAGGTATGAAATGATTCTGCATTTCATGCACTTCAGCGACAACAGCCTGTGCCCCCCTAGGGAGCATCCCCAATTTGACAGGCTGCATAAAATCTGCCCCCTGATTACCCACTTTTCTGCTAGGTTTGCAGAGGCTTATACACCTGGAAGGAATATATGCGTTGATGAATCCCTAATTAAGTATAAGGGAAGGTTGGGATTCAAGCAGTATATTCCTTCCAAGCGCTCCAGATATGGGGGTAAAGGTGTATAAGCTCTGTGAGAACGAGACTGGGTATACTCAAGCCTTCCAGGTGTATGAGGAAAAGGATAGCCACCTTGACCCTCCAGGTTGCCCAGAACATATGGGAACCACTGGCAAGATTGTCTGGGACTAGTGATGTCGCGAACATAAAAATTTGGGTTCGCGAGCGGCGGACACGAACTTCCACAACTGTTCGCGAACGAGCGAACCGGGCGACCCGCCATTGACTTCAATAGGCAGGCGAATTTTAAAACCCACAGGGACTCTTTCTGGCCACAATAGTGATGGAAAAGTTGTTTCAAGGGGACTAACACCTGGACTGTGGCATGCAGGAGGGGGATCCATGGCAAAACTCCCATGGAAAATTACATAGTTGATGCAGAGTCTGGTTTTAATCCATAAAGGGCATAAATCCCCTAACATTCCTAAATTGTTTGGAATAACGTGCTTTAAAACATTAGGTATGATGTTGTATTGATCAGGTAGTGTAAGGGTTACGCCCGCTTCACAGTGGCAGACCAAACTCCCTGTTTAAAGGGACAGTCTACACCAGAATTTATATTGTTTTAAAAGATAGATAATCCCTTTATTACCCATTTCCCAGTTTTGCATAACTAACACATTTATAATATGTTTTTTTTAAAATCTACACTACTGTTACACCAGATATGAGTTGCACTGGGGTGACACTGTGCCCTGGCAGGCAGGCACTGAAACGCACACGTGTGAAGGAAACTGACTGCTATTATTTAACACAGTCAAAAAAGTGTTGTTGTTTTTTTAATCTACACTACTGTTACACCAGATATGAGTGGTGGCACTGGGCAAGTGGGCACAGTATACGCTGTGAGCCTGACACAAACGCTGGCAGGCAGGCAACTGCAATTAGATTACACAGGAAAAAAAAAAAAAAAAGCAGACTGATGTTCTAGCCCTAAAAAGGGCTTTTTGGGGTGCTGTCCTTATAGCAGAGATCAGATGAGTCCTTCTGGACTGTAGTGGACACTGGATACACTAGCCTAGCTATCGATTTCCCTATTAAATCAGCAGCAGCTACACTGTCCCTCCTCTCTCTAAGAATGCAGCTTGCAAATTAATCTAAAATAAATGCTGTCCAGGAGTTAGGAGGGTCTGGGAGGGAGGGTCTGCTGCTGATTGGCTGTAATGTGTCTGCTGACTGTGAGGTACAGGGTCAAAGTATTACTCAATGATGATGAATAGGGGGCGGATCGAACGTCGCATATGTTCGCCCGCCGCGGCGAATGCGAACAAGCTATGTTCGCTGGGAACTATTCGCCGGTGAACTATTCGCGACATCACTATCTGGAACCTGATATTACCCCTAATGAACAAAGGGTATCACTTGTACTTAGACAATTATTATACAAGTGTCCTTTTGTTCAAGCTACTGTATTGCTTTGATACGGTAGCTTGCAGTACAATTAAAAAGAACCGCGCAGGTTTCCCAGGACAACTTGTACGCACCCGGCTACGAAGGGGGGAGACCTCAGCTCTGCGCCAAGAGGAGCTGTTGGCACTTAAGTACAGAGACAAGAAGGATGTATACCTTCTTACCACCATCTACACAGAGAGGATGGTGGCGGTTTCTGTACGTGGCAGAGCTGAGGTCATAAAGAAGCCAGTGTGCATCAAGTCTTATAACAGGCATATGGGTGAGGTTGAGCTGGCTGATCAGCTGCTGCAGCCCTACCTAATTATGCGGAAAACAAGGGCCTGGTACAAAAAGATTGCAATTTACCTAATGCAGATTGCAACCCACAACGCATTTTTGTTGTTCAAAAAAGCAAACCCCAGAGTTAAAAAGACTTTTTTACAGTTTCAGCTCCAGATTATTTCGGGGATTTTGTACCATGATGCACCTGTTCCCTGGGCGTTGATGGGAGAGAGCAGAGTTGGGGCTACCCATTTTATTTTTAAAATCCCCCCTACTGCTGCAAAGCAGAAACCACTAAAAAAAACATAATTTATGTAAGAACTTACCTGATAAATTCATTTCTTTCATATTAGCAAGAGTCCATGAGCTAGTGACGTATGGGATATACATTCCTACCAGGAGGGGCAAAGTTTCCCAAACCTCAAAATGCCTATAAATACACCCCTCACCACACCCACAATTCAGTTTAACGAATAGCCAAGAAGTGGGGTGATAAAAAAGTGCGAAAGCATATAAAATAAGGAATTGGAATAATTGTGCTTTATACAAAAATCATAACCACCCCAAAAAAAGGGCGGGCCTCATGGACTCTTGCTAATATGAAAGAAATGAATTTATCAGGTAAGTTCTTACATAAATTATGTTTTCTTTCATGTAATTAGCAAGAGTCCATGAGCTAGTGACGTATGGGATAATGATTACCCAAGATGTGGATCTTTCCACGCAAGAGTCACTAGAGAGGGAGGGATAAAATAAAGACAGCCAATTCCTGCTGAAAATAATCCACACCCAAAATAAAGTTTAATGAAAAACATAAGCAGAAGATTCAAACTGAAACCGCTGCCTGAAGTACTTTTCTACCAAAAACTGCTTCAGAAGAAGAAAATACATCAAAATGGTAGAATTTAGTAAAAGTATGCAAAGAGGACCAAGTTGCTGCTTTGCAAATCTGATCAATCGAAGCTTCATTCCTAAACACCCAGGAAGTAGAAACTGACCTAGTAGAATGAGCTGTAATCCTTTGAGGCGGAGTTTTACCCGACTCAACATAGGCAAGATGAATTAAAGATATCAACCAAGATGCCAAAGAAATGGCAGAAGCTTTCTGGCCTTTTCTAGAACCGGAAAAGATAACAAATAAACTAGAAGTCTTTCGGAAAGACTTAGTAGCTTCAACATAATATTTCAAAGCTCTAACAACATCCAAAGAATGCAATGATTTCTCCTTAGAATTCTTAGGATTAGGACATAATGAAGGAACCACAATTTCTCTACTAATGTTGTTAGAATTCACAACTTTAGGTAAAAATTCAAAAGAAGTTCGCAACACTGCCTTATCCTGATGAAAAATCAGAAAAGGAGACTCACAAGAAAGAGCAGATAATTCAGAAACTCTTCTGGCAGAAGAGATTGCCAAAAGGAACAAAACTTTCCAAGAAAGTAATTTAATGTCCAATGAATGCATAGGTTCAAACGGAGGAGCTTGAAGAGCCCCCAGAACCAAATTCAAACTCCAAGGAGGAGAAATTGACTTAATGACAGGTTTTATATGAACCAAAGCTTGTACAAAACAATGAATATCAGGAAGATTAGCAATCTTTCTGTGAAAAAGAACAGAAAGAGCAGAGATTTGTCCTTTCAAAGAACTTGCGGATAAACCTTTATCTAAACCATCCTGAAGAAACTGTAAAATTCTCGGAATTCTAAAAGAATGCCAAGAAAAATGATGAGAAAGACACCAAGAAATATAAGTCTTCCAGACTCTATAATATATCTCTCTGGATACAGATTTACGAGCCTGTAACATAGTATTAATCACAGAGTCAGAGAAACCTCTTTGACCAAGAATCAAGCGTTCAATCTCCATACCTTTAAATTTAAGGATTTGAGATCCTGATGGAAAAAAGGACCTTGCGACTGAAGGTCTGGTCGTAGCGGAAGAGTCCACGGATGGCAAGAGGCCATCCGGACAAGATCCGCATACCAAAACCTGTGAGGCCATGCCGGAGCTACCAGCAGAACAAACGAGCATTCCTTCAGAATCTTGGAGATTACTCTTGGAAGAAGAACTAGAGGCGGAAAGATATAAGCAGGATGATACTTCCAAGGAAGTGATAATGCATCCACTGCTTCCGCCTGAGGATCCCGGGATATGGACAGATACCTGGGAAGTTTCTTGTTTAGATGAGACGCCATCAGATCTATTTCTGGAAGCTCCCACATTTGAACAATCTGAAGAAATACCTCTGGGTGAAGAGACCATTCGCCCGGATGCAACGTTTGGCGACTGAGATAATCCGCTTCCCAATTGTCTATACCTGGGATATGAACCGCAGATATTAGACAGGAGCTGGATTCCGCCCAAACCAGAATTCGAGATACTTCTTTCATAGCCAGAGGACTGTGAGTCCCTCCTTGATGATTGATGTATGCCACAGTAGTGACATTGTCTGTCTGAAAACAAATGAACGATTCTCTCTTCAGAAGAGGCCAAAACTGAAGAGCTCTGAAAATTGCACGGAGTTCCAAAATATTGATCGGTAATCTCACCTCCTGAGATTCCCAAACTCCTTGTGCTGTCAAAGATCCCCACACAGCTCCCCAACCTGTGAGACTTGCATCTGTTGAAATTACAGTCCAGGTCGGAAGCACAAAAGAAGCCCCCTGAATCAAACGATGGTGATCTGTCCACCACGTTAGAGAGTGTCGTACAATCGGTTTTAAAGATATTAATTGAGATATCTTTGTGTAATCCTTGCACCATTGATTCAGCATACAGAGCTGAAGAGGTCGCATGTGAAAACGAGCAAAGGGGATCGCGTCCGATGCAGCAGTCATAAGACCTAGAATTTCCATGCATAAGGCTACCGAAGGGAATGATTGCGACTGAAGGTTTCGACAAGCCGAAATCAATTTTAGACGTCTCTTGTCTGTTAAAGACAGAGTCATGGACACTGAATCTATCTGGAAACCCAGAAAGGTTACCCTTGTCTGAGGAATCAATGAACTTTTTGGTGAATTGATCTTCCAACCATGATCTTGAAGAAACAACACAAGTCGATTCGTATGAGATTCTGCTAAATGTAAAGACTGAGCAAGTACCAAGATATCGTCCAAATAAGGAAATACCACAATACCCTGTTCTCTGATTACAGACAGAAGGGCACCGAGAACCTTTGTAAAAATTCTTGGAGCTGTAGCTAGGCCAAACGGCAGAGCCACAAACTGGTAATGCTTGTCCAGAAAAGAGAATCTCAGGAACTGATAATGATCTGGATGAATCGGAATATGCAGATATGCATCCTGTAAATCTATTGTGGACATATAATGCCCTTGCTGAACAAAAGGCAAGATAGTCCTTACAGTTACCATTTTGAATGTTGGTATCCTTACATAACGATTCAATATTTTTAGATCCAGAACTGGTCTGAAGGAATTCTCCTTCTTTGGTACAATGAAGAGATTTGAATAAAACCCCATCCCCTGTTCCAGAACTGGAACTGGCATAATTACTCCAGCCAACTCTAGATCTGAAACACAATTCAGAAATGCTTGAGCTTTCACTGGATTTACTGGGACACGGGAAAGAAAAAATCTCTTTGCAGGAGGTCTCATCTTGAAACCAATTCTGTACCCTTCTGAAACAATGTTCTGAATCCAAAGATTGTAAACAGAATTGATCCAAATTTCTTTGAAAAAACGTAACCTGCCCCCTACCAGCTGAGCTGGAATGAGGGCCGCACCTTCATGTGGACTTAGAAGCAGGCTTTGCCTTTCTAGAAGGCTTGGATTTATTCCAGACTGGAGATGGTTTCCAAACTGAAACTGCTCCTGAGGATGAAGGATCAGGCTTTTGTTCTTTGTTGAAACGAAAGGAACGAAAACGATTATTAGCCCTGTTTTTACCCTTAGATTTTTTATCCTGTGGTAAAAAAGTTCCTTTCCCACCAGTAACAGTTGAGATAATAGAATCCAACTGATAACCAAATAATTTGTTACCCTGGAAAGAAATGGAAAGTAGAGTTGATTTAGAAGCCATATCAGCATTCCAAGTTTTAAGCCATAAAGCTCTTCTAGCTAGAATAGCTAGAGACATAAACCTGACATCAACTCTGATAATATCAAAGATGGCATCACAGATAAAATTATTAGCATGCTGAAGAAGAATAATAATATTATGAGAATCATGATCTGTTACTTGTTGCGCTAAAGTCTCCAACCAAAAAGTTGAAGCTGCAGCAACATCAGCCAATGATATAGCAGGTCTAAGAAGATTACCTGAACACAGATAAGCTTTTCTTAGAAAGGATTCAATTTTCCTATCTAAAGGATCTTTAAACGAAGTACCATCCGACGTAGGAATAGTAGTACGTTTAGCAAGGGTAGAAATAGCCCCATCGACTTTAGGGATTTTGTCCCAAAATTCTAATCTGTCAGACGGCACAGGATATAATTGCTTAAAACGTTTAGAAGGAGTAAATGAATTACCCAATTTATCCCATTCTCTCGAAATTACTTCAGAAATAGCATTAGGAACAGGAAAAACTTCTGGAATAACCACAGGAGATTTAAATACCTTATCTAAACGTTTAGAATTAGTATCAAGAGGACCAGAATCCTCTATTTCTAAAGCAATTAGTACTTCTTTAAGTAAAGAACGAATAAATTCCATTTTAAATAAATATGAAGATTTATCAGCATCAATCTCTGAGACAGAATCCTCTGAACCAGAAGAGTCATCAGAATCAGAATGATGATGTTCATTTAAAAATTCATCTGTAGAGAGAGAAGTTTTAAAAGATTTTTTATGTTTACTAGAAGGAGAAACAACAGACATAGCCTTCTTGATAGATTCAGAAACAAAATCTCTTATGTTATCAGGAACATTCTGCACCTTAGATGTTGAAGGAACTGCAACAGGCAATGGTACATTACTAAAGGAAATATTATCTGCTTTAACAAGTTTGTCATGACAATTAATACAAACAACAGCCGGAGGAATAGCTACCAAAAGTTTACAGCGGATACACTTAGCTTTGGTAGTTCCAGCACTAGACAGCGATTTTCCTGAAGTATCTTCTGACTCAGATGCAACGTGAGACATCTTGCAATATGTAAGAGAAAAAACAACATATAAAGCAAAATTGATCAAATTCCTTAAATGACAGTTTCAGGAATGGGAAAAAAATGCCAATAAACAAGCTTCTAGTAACCAGAAGCAAAGAAAAAATGAGGAGACAAAAGCGACGCCCATATTTTTTGGCGCCAAATAAGACGCCCACATTATTTGGCGCCTAAATGGTTTTTGGCGCCAAAAATGACGCCACATCCGGAACGCAGACATTTTTGGCGCAAAAGGACCTCAAAAAATGACGCAACTTCCGGCGACACGTATGACGCCGGAAACAGAAACTATTTTTTGCGCCAAAAAAGTCCGCGCCAAGAATGACGCAATAAAATGAAGCATTTTCAGCCCCCGTGAGCCTAACAGCCCACAGGGAAAAAAAGAGTCAAATTTTAAGGTAAGAAAAAAATTGATTCAAATGCATTATCCCAAATATGAAACTGACTGTCTGAAAATAAGGAATGTTGAACATCCTGAGTCAAGGCAAATAAATGTTTGAATACATATATTTAGAACTTTATAAATAAAGTGCCCAACCATAGCTTAGAGTGTCACAGAAAATAAGATTTACTTACCCCAGGACACTCATCTACATGTTTGTAGAAAGCCAAACCAGTACTGAAACGAAAATCAGCAGAGGTAATGGTATATAAATAAGAGTATATCGTCGATCTGAAAAGGGAGGTAAGAGATGAATCTCTACGACCGATAACAGAGAACCTATGAAATAGACCCCGTAGAAGGAGATCACTGCATTCAAATAGGCAATACTCTCCTCACATCCCTCTGACATTCACTGCACGCTGAGAGGAAAACCGGGCTCCAACTTGCTGCGGAGCGCATATCAACGTAGAATCTAGCACAAACTTACTTCACCACCTCCATAGGAGGCAAAGTTTGTAAAACTGAATTGTGGGTGTGGTGAGGGGTGTATTTATAGGCATTTTGAGGTTTGGGAAACTTTGCCCCTCCTGGTAGGAATGTATATCCCATACGTCACTAGCTCATGGACTCTTGCTAATTACATGAAAGAAAATGCAGAGTCTGTGCCAAGAGGGGAAGAGAAGGGACACCATATATCACTGTCCTGATTGCCCTGGAAAGCCTGCACTCTGCATTGGGGACTGCTTCAAGCGGTACCATACAATGGTCAATTTTTAAAAAAATAAGTACATTTGCTGTTATTATTTTTTTTTTTTTGGTTATGTTTACTGTTAGATGTTTTTTGTTTTTTTTTACTTTTACTGTGCCAGATTTTTACATTTCTCTACTCTTTTTTCTAAAATTGGGCCTGTTTTTTTTTTAACCCAAACCCCTGAAAAACCTATGCATGGGGGACATAGGTGTTCTCAGGGTGCCTTGCAGAAAACAACCTGAAGTATTCTTTTGCAATAATTTACAACAGTCTCTACTAAATCATAGTCAAAAAGCAATGTGTCTGTAAAAAGGAAAATTGAAAAACTACCACCATATACTTTCTCCAATTTTGTGGGCTAAAACGGTTGCTTCAAAGGCATCAAAGCACACCATATACAATACCTTGGGGTGTCAACATTTCAAAAATATACACTTTCATGGCAATAAATAAAAGTGGGGTATGGGATAGGCCCCAAACTAAAGATAGGCCTATCAGAAGAAATACTCTCAATTTTAACTCAAATTACAAGTCATACAATTGTAACTGAACCTTCTCAAAATCCTGACAAACCTATGCATGGGGGGCATAGGTGTACTCAAGAGGTCTTGCAAAAAACAACCTGTGGTGTTTTTTTTGCAATAACTTACAACAATCTCTCCTAAATCATAGTCTAAAAGTAATGTGTGTGTAAAAATGAAAATTGAAAAATTACCACCATACATTTTCTCCAATTTTTTGGCCTAAAACGGTTGCATCAAAGCACTCCATATATAATACCTTGGGGTGTCACTTTTCAAATATATGCACATTCATGGAAAACAAATAAATTGGGGTATGTTAAAAGACCCCCAAAAAAGATGAAAATAGGTTAAATGTGAAAAAAAAATCACAAACGCATGTCAGACATTTGGCATTGCACCCCCCCAAACAAGCCACCAAAACCTATGCATAGGTGGTATCACTGAACTCAGGGGAGAAGGCAGTGCTATCAAAATGCATCCTGCAGCGAGTTAAAATTCCTTTTTTTAACTAATATTGTTCAAAACCATTGTCTTATGCATAAGCACTCCAGCCAACAAATAAAGTCTACCGACAGTAGGCATTTTAATGGCATCCCCCAAATATTTGTGTAGTGCGGTTGCACCCTTCTAGTTCTCAGAATAACTATGTGATGTGGTTTATAGAACATAAATATGTCATAAAAATGATGATATTACCTTTTTTTTGGACCTTTTTTGTTTCCCAGTACACAATACGCCAAAAAATGTTGGAATAAGATAAACACTTTGATTATGGACTAGTAAAGGTGGGACATATCAATGTCCTAAGATATATCTAAAAAATGTAGCAACCTATGTATGCTATTACTTTGGAGTAGAAACAGATAAAGGATTAGGTAAGGTGAATGAATCTGCTAGTTACAGCAGCATGTGTAAATTACAGTGTATATCGTTAGAGATAGTATAGCAACCTGTGCGTGCGAATACTTAAAGGTTGAGTGGGTAAAGCAACCTGTGTGTGCAAATACTTAGAGGTTTAAGTGCAGGTAAAATTGAATCTGCTAGTTACAGCAGCGTTTGTAAATTGCAATGTGTGTCGTGTGAGATAATGTCCTCACAATATATCTAGCTTGTGTGTAGTTTAGACCCAAACTTAGTGTTATTCAAATTGTGGGTAAATGTTGTCCAATGTCTTACTAGGTGATAATCGTGAGTGTGAAACTAGTGCGTGAAAAATAAACTTAAATTACAAATAATAATAACACACTAAATTATCAAAAATAGCATGAAATATCAAAGCAAAATTCTGAAACATCCAAATAAACAATGTGAGCAACACTGATAAACCTTGACGTGATGGTGTGAAATATCAGAGCAAAATTCTAAAACATCCAAATAAACACTGTGAGTAACGCTGATAAACCTTTACAGTAATCAAAATGAATTCAAAAAGTCAGAGTTCATAAATCCGAAGCAAACCAATAGAATAAAAAACAGTGGCCACTGTGAATAAAAGAGCGTGTAAGTGAACAGTCAATCTAACGGACAAAAAGTAATTCCTAAAAACCTTCTGCTAGTGTTAGCGTTCCTGCAATGATCCTGCAGCCGAAGCAGGAATGAGGTTGAAAACCGGAAGTCCTAATCTTCTCCAGTTTCAACGATACCTAGAAGGGTAAAAGACACAATAGTGCAGATAGTTTTCTTAATCATATAACAATTAAAATAGAACTCACCAGTCGACGCGTTCCGGTCTGTGCTAGACCTTTATCAAGACTGGTATTATGTGCTTACAGATAGCCTTATATACCTGTATGTGGAATGTGAACCGGAAGTAATTGTTTAGTACTTCCGGTTTTCGGCGAGTGTATTTACATTCGATAAATGTTTACTTTTAATATAGGAGTGTTCTCTTTTACTTATCAGAGTGAATCCAATTGACTTTCTACTGGCTCATAATACAAAATGTTGTGGCAAAATTCTTATAACTGAAATCGGAGTGTCCGTGTCTAGACCACTTCCGGATTCCTCAGTTCAACTACTTCCGGTCTAGTTTATTCAGATGGAAGGACATTGTTAAATATACTCAGTACAAGTATACTACTCAGACCCCGCCTTTTTGTACTGTTTGCTTGGCCTTTTATAACCGTTGTTCAAATTATATGGGCTTGCGGTTTCGTTATTCCTATAGAAATCTCTAAGCTGGGGTGAATAGTATTGCAGAGTATCTTTCGTAAAAGAGATTATATTCATATGTCAAACCATATTAAAGATTTATCTTTCCATAATATATTCCCTTTCAGTGGTATACTTTCATAAAAATGACATTCATATGTCTGTTTTGTCATTACGATCTCAGTTTGCCCAATTCATTAACGTGTATCAGATACTTTCAGTGTGTAAAGAGAGGAGTATGCTTTCAGTGTATAAAGATAGAATTATGTCCAATATTCTCATTGTTTTACGTGTCCAATATCCTCACTGTATGTCCATTAATGAGCATATAGCTTAATCGTCTATACTTGTATAGCGAATAGAAGGGAGAGAGGTATGTAGCGGAGTCTTCTCCTTATTAGTTTACATTCTTTTGATCAAGAACTCGTGAGCATATAATTTAATAGCCCAACCAGTATAATGAATGAAGGGGTGTATGTGGAGGTGTTCTTCTTATTGGTTCAGAGTCTTTTATTCTAAGGTTAGGGTGTGTAGGGAGATATTCTTCTTATTGGTTCAGAGTCTTTTATTCAGAGGCTAGTTTTGATTGGAGGCTAGTTTTAATTAGCACAGAGAGGTAGGGTTCGCTTAAGAGCTGTCTGGTCGTTTTTGAATAAATGTTTAAAAAACACATCTATATTTACAACCCTGTATATTGTTTTCATCTCTATTAATACTCAGTCATCAGCCGGTAATAATTACATTCTTATACAGTTATATTTCTAGAATAGCTCAAAAGGATGATTTCTAAGCATACATTCCTTTAAGGAATTTCTAAATACTACCATTAGACCGGTTACTTATAGATAGCTTATAAGGAGGTCGGGACTACTTGATATTTACTTTCCTTATTGGTGAACATAAGAGTTTAAACTTACTGATATATTCAGCCATTACTCACATTAATATGTCCATGCCTAGAGGTACTTATTTGGATATTCATTAATCTTAGTCGGCAGGTTAGAAAAGGTTTGAAATTGCTTCATGTTGACTGCGTACAGACTATAATTGTATGCTGTCTTTCAATAATAGCTACTTTAGTATATGATATCTATAGAGTATTCTGTGTACTCCTAATAGAAATTCAGAGGGCTTATAATAGCTTAAAATGGAACAGGGGTAGTATATGGAAGGTCTTTCTTAGCCTGGCATAGGAGTCATAGAGAATAATTCTATCAACTGGTTTTAAACCGAACTCTTCTTGGCCCAACATGGCCATATATTTAGACATAATCTCCATTGTGTTAAAAGCATCTTTCTGCATTGATTAGGGAGGTTTTGCTAGCATAGGGATAGAATATTGGAAGTCTTATTTGACCCATCATAGGGGTCGTGGGGGACAAATCTTTCTGGAGTGAAATGTATTCCTCGCCCAGGGGAGAATACACTGGATCTACAGGCTCTTAAGCAGCAGGGATTATAGGCGCAGGTTCAGCTCTAGCTGCTGGTGCATCATGGATATCTTCAGCTGCTGGTGCATCATGGACATCCTCATCTGCTGGTGCATCATGGACATCCTCAGCTGCTGGTGCATCATGGACATCCTCAGCTGCTGGTGCATCAGAGACAACTACAGCTGCTGGTGCATCAGGGACAACTACAGCTGCTGGTGCATCAGGGACAACTACAGCTGCTGGTGCATCAGGGACAACTACAGCTGCTGGTGCATCAGGGACAAATAAAGCTATATGCTCCTCTTCAGATGGTGGAGCTTTTCCAGGGGAAGAGGATGGTGGAGCTCTCCGGGTGGACTGGTAGTCCCATTGACGACTAGTGTGCAACCACTCAGCCTGTCTAGTTTGCATTTCCTGTGCGTAAAAGCCATGACTGGCCTGATATGGGGCGGTAAAGACATGGACCCTTTGGGGCTGACTTGGCTCCCCCTCAAAGCCAAAAGAATAATCCTCCGGCCAGGTATCTTGCCAGGGCTCGTCTGACAATGTTGGTGGCATCACGTCTGGGTCTTCAACAGAGGCAATACAACCCAGCTCATGCCCGGGAGCATACTGTCCTTGTTGCTGCATTCCTCGGACTGGTGGTGGAGGTGGATGCATTCCTCGAACTGGTGGTGGAGGTGGATGCATTCCTCGGACTGGTGGTGGAGGTGGATGCATTCCTCGGACTGGTGGAGGTGGATGCATTCCTCGGACTGGTGGTGGAGGTGGATGCATAGCAAAAAAAGGGGGTTAAATAAACTAGCGCTTAAGAGTTAATATCCCTTGCCTTATTCTCCTACTATCTACTTCTCAGATAGAAAGGTGTATAAAGTGAAAAAGTTATGGAGATTAGGCTCTTAATCTGCAAAAGGGATAAAGGTGTGTATGGAAGTCGTTAGCTAAATATGTAGAAAAAACTGGACCTTGGACAGAATAAGTGAAAAATTCTTCTACAATTTATTTTCAAAATAAAAACATGATAATACCAAGATAAAATAAATCACAATCCCTAAGTGTTGCAACACTATATCGATCAATTCATAAAATTTCTAAAATTCAGATATACATTTGTTTCATACACCAATAAAAGGATTTATCTGCTCTTTTGTATCCTTTGTTCAAAGATTTTAGAATGTTTTCTTTTATTTCAATATAATTAATAATATTTGTCTCTATTCAATATTTTATATCTATATTTCATCAACTTTAAAATTACAAATATGTAGCAAAAACTAACAATTAGTTAAAACAATTTAAATGCAAGACTGATTATAAATGGTGTCCCCACAATGGCTGTTTACTTATATTGGTTGTAATTTTGTGTATCTAAAAAGTTCATCAAAGCATTTGTAAGTAATTGGAGATAAATTACTGAGGGCTGTGTTCTTTATCCTTATATTTATGTTCTGATACATTACGGTTTCACAGTTACCTCTTTGTATCCTCAGTGAGCTTAATTTGTAGAAAAGGAATGTTCCAAACAGTGTTTAGGGGTGATTTTCTTACCCTCTCTTGGAGCTGTTACTACTCACAGCTTCCCAGCGGTTCCTATATGTCCTCAGTTTGACTCTCAGACAAGGGGTTTCGGTAGGTAATTTTCCTTTGTGTTACCTTGTCACTGGTCCTTGTAGAAGTGCTCTGATTACAGCACCAAACTGTAGACAATCCTTTTGTTTCTGTAACTTGTGCAAGTTAGCTTTTGTGTTTGTAGTTCCTCAATCTCCTGCACTTAAGTACTTCTGTACGCAGGAAAAAAACAGGCTTTTCTTTCTTGGTGTTCACCCAGATATCAACATGTTTCGCCAGCAACCCTGGCTTTATCAAGATAAAGAGTGATCACACCTTACACCTTTATATAGCACTGACTTGATTTCCATTGGTCCATTCACTGCTTCTGTTTCTCTTTTCCACTGGGTCCTAGCGTCCTTTTGTTCAAATATCCTATTTTGTTTTCAAACTTTTTATTTCTTATTCAGGTCATATCAGAGTGGTTAACCGATTTCTTTTTTCATTATTCCTAACAGCCTTTCTCCATTACTTCACATATGCCAAGGGGTTCAACCATTTATATTTTAACAATTTATTTAATTTTCACATTCATTTTCTATTACTCCTATTAACATTTTAAACTTTTGACAAATCTTTAGAATAAATTAGTTTGGAGATCCATTTATTTTAAAATAATAATCCCAATTAATTTTTTTATATCAATATATTATTTTTCCAAGTGTCTTAGGTGAAGAATTTTCAAGTGTCTCCATTATTTAGGTACTATTACAAAAGTGAAAGGGGAGAAAAACAAATAAGGTGGTGATATGTTTGTGTAAAGGAATTAATTATCCTTTTTTTTTTTTTTCTAAGGATAATACATTTTTTAGTGACTAAAACTAGTTATACAAATTTATTAGAGATAGTGATTACTGTTTGCCTAGAAAAGGAGATATATCCAATTCTGAATTCAAACCGTGGGGGTGAATCGTGTTGAAGTTGTATATGAATTCTGCTTCTTTTTTTTAATAGATGCTTCTAAATCTCCCCCTCTCCAATTGGGTTTCACTTTATATAATCCTCAATACTTCATATCTGAGACTCTATTTCTCTGTATTTCCCTAAAATGTTTATAAAGATAAGTGTCCAGGTTCCCTTTTTGATGTTACAGATATGCTCCCTTATCCTGTCCCTTAGCATTCTCGTCGTTTCTCCTATGTAAAAAAGTTCACAAGAGCATTGCAGCATATAGATTACTCCTTTATTATTGCACCTTATTGTGTTTTCTTTTTTAAACTCCTTAGTGTTATAGAGTCCTAACAGTTTTCTTTTTAATGCCATACTGGCATGCTCTGCATACATGGCAGGGGAAAAAAAACTTTCACATCCCCTCCTTTTAAATCTTTCTTAAAAGATTTCTTATTTTTATTCTGTTTTTTGTACTCACTTGGTGCAAGAATCATTTTTAAATTTTGTGCTCTCCTATAAATTACCCTTGGGTATGGTGGTATTTTGTCTCCTAGAATTGGGTCATTTTTTTAGGAGATGCCAGTGTTTTCTTGAAAAAATTTTCACTAGTAAATGGTCTTCGCTGAAGTCATTTATAAAAGGGACATTGAACTCATCTGACATATAATTATTATATTTATGTTTATACTCTAATAGTTATTTTCTCTCTGTGTTTCTTGCTCTCTCTGTTGCTCTATTTATTGTTTCTTTCTTATAACCTCTATCCTTAAATTTTTCTTCCAAGATGTTAATCTGGAATTCAAAGTCATCAATCCTTGAGCAATTTTTCCGGACCCTTTGGCTTATCGGTATACTTTCCTTCCATTTAGGGAGGTGACAGCTGGAGGCATGTTAAAAATTTGTCGAATTGACTTTTTTAAAGTGTGTTTTAGTTTCAATGTTGTCTGATACTATCATTATATCCAGATCTAAGAATGTGATCTGTTCTTTATTAAATTCATATGTAAACGAGATACCTCTGTCATTACTATTCATGGCTTCAAAGAACTCCAGGAGATCTGTATCTTCCCCTTTCCAAATTTTAAAAATATCATCTATGAACCTCTTAAAGAGCACAAGGTTCGCACCGATCTCCAGACTTCCCAGGAACCTTTGTTCCCAATCTCCCATAAAAAGTTTGGCATAGCTCGGTGCGAACCTTGTGCCCATGGCGGTTCCCTCAATTTGAACATAATATGTGAGATTGAATGAGAAGTAGTTGTGTTCTAATATAAATCTTATGCTCTGCAATAAGAAATCTTTCTGTTCTTTTGGTAACTCATCATCTTTATCCAAAAAGGACTCCACCGCCTCTATTCCAAAATCATGTCTAATGGATGTATATAAAGAAGTCACATCGCCAGTCATTTATATTCTCCAATAATCTTAGGAGGCTGGTAGAGTCTTTTAAATATGTACTGAGATTTACCACATATTTCTGTAAAAAGGTATCAATATATCTTGATACATTTGCTGTCATTGAACCTATACCAGAGATTATAGGTCTCCCTGGAGGGTCTATGAAGCTCTTGTGTATCTTAGGTAAGTGGTAGAAGACCGGCACTCTAGGGAACTTATTCAGAATATAATTATATTCACCTTCTTTTAAAATGCCGGTCTCTCTTCCACTACCCAAAATAGACATCAGTTTTTTATTGAATTTCTCAGTGGGATTCGATTCCAATTTTATGTATGTTTTCCTATCACCCAAAAGCCTTTCAGCTTCTTTACAATATTTCAATTTGTCCATCACCACCAAGCCACCCCCCTTATCCACCGGCTTGATGGTGATGGAGTTATCCTCCTTTAAATTCTTGAGGACCTCCCTGTCTTTTCTACTCAAATTGGAGTTTACTTTCAAGCTATGATTTTCCTTTCTTAAGACTGCTAATACTAGCTTTTCAAAAGTCTCTATATTACTCCCTTTCTCATTGGAGGGGTAAAACTTTGATTTTGACTTCAAATTGGTATTTACAAACCCGTCAGTCACTACTCTTGTATAATTCTCTAGAGGTTGTTTTAAATAGTATCTCTTAAGTGTTACATTTCTTATAAATTTCCTTACATTTATATGGGTTTCAAATTTATTCAAGGTTTTACTTGGAGCAAAGGTTTAACCTAAGCCTAAAATGTTTGTTTCTTCATCTGAAAGGGATCTATTGCTTAAATTGAAAATGCTACTTTTTTTAGGGAGGTCAACAACCTCCTTTCCTATTTCTGTCTCTTTACCCCGATCTCGTCTTCCCTTTCCTCCTCTACTTCCTCTATATTTCTTTTTTTTGTGATGGCTTTTTGAGGTTTTCCTGTTTCTGCTACCTCTTTTAGTTTTACTGTCTTGCCCTCCTTTTGAGGGCTTCTCCCTAAAAAATGTTCCTCCTCAATTGTAAGTTCAAAACTATCTAGTCTTCTTTTCTCTAGTGGTTCGAATCTATTATATGTGACTGGTTTCCATCCTTCATCCCTCCCTTTCCTTTCATGATTTCTACGTGTGGAAGTTTTCCAATTCTCCTCCAGTCTATTTTTGTTTTGTCTATGTGGTGTGTACTCTTCCTTCCTACCATGACTGTAGTTTGCTGTATCCCATCCATCATAGAAATTATGATTATCATAGTGTCCATTATATGTATTAAAATCCTTATTTCTATAAGATCCGTTATATTCATTAGGTCTATATGACTGTCTGTTCCTATAAGGTCTAAATTCCCTGTTGTAATAATGAGGCTAATTAGTCCTTCTGTATGTTGAATTATAATGTGAATAGTCTCTTCTTTCATTAAATCTTTTATCTCTCATATTCCTTTGATTCTCATAAATGCCCCCTCCTTGGTATTCAGCTCCCTTGTCCTTATGATATTTAACTCCCCCATTAAGTGTTTGTTTATCATTTCTATCCTCTATATCATAGTTTTCTGTTGTTATTTCCATATCCTGATTGTCCTGTATTTCTTTTTCTTTTTCATCTCCCTCTATTTTCTTCCATCTGTTATTAATAATCTCATTTTTTAACGTGTCTAATCTCTCCATGATCAACTTCTGTCTATTTTTTAGTAAGTGCTGTTCCCGACTATTATCCAATCTATTTTTTTTTTTTACTTTTATTTATGACCAATAAAGGGTACAAAGTTAGAAATTGCATCATCAGCCCACCTCGAAGGGTGAGTTAGAAAGGCAGATATAGCAATACAATAAGCTGCAATTTCATAAATTAACATACACTTAGCTGTGAGAATTTTCAATGAGTCGTCAGATGTTCTAATAGATATGGGTTTGCACCACAATATTGGGGGTTTTAGTATTATTAAACTCAACCTAAAATAACACATAAATCAAACAAACTAAACAAACAAACAAGACATACCCAGTCCTATCACGAATGATACTGAGAGATTTAGCATGAGTAACAGTCTATCTGAACAGTGCCCAAATCCAGGGAGGTTGACTGAATTTGATTTTTGAAGTACCCCAGTAGCTCAAGTAACCATTATTGAAACAGATGGAAACATTAGGTAGCTCTTCATGTCTTAAAGTACAAAAGTTAGGCTTAGTCATTATCAAGAGGTCTTCATTATCAAAACAGATATAAATAATAGGTAACTCATTACAGATATAAATATTAGGTAACTCATGTTTTAAAATATTAGCAAGTTAGGCAAGAACTGCACATACATTACATCAAGCCGGCATGCAGTAACTAGGAAATATTAATACTGGGTACGAGTAAGTTAGGTGAAAACTGATAAAATAGTGGTATAACACTGTAAAACAAGTGGAGTACAGTGTTTATACAGCGGCGTTACACAGATGAAAGATAACAGTTAATATATATGAATTATGTAACTCATACTTAGGATTTTATTATCTATATATAACTAAACTAAATTTACATCTAAATTAATTTAAACTAAACTGAAACTAAATGGGGATAAGTACAAGGTACCAAAATAGTTGTTACATTACCTCTAAGCAGCAAATTTATAGTAGGTGTATTAGGTAAGTTTCTAAACCCTGGGGGAAATAATCATTGTGTCTCAATCCTATAACAACGAACATAACAAGACAAGCCCAACAGAACCAGAACAACCAACTTAAAGTGCAGACTTGGGAAGAATACGACTTCCTGTGAGGGCGGAGCTAGCAGAGGGAGCGCTAGCACGACGCTCTGTGGGAAAGAGCTAACCTCCATCAGACCCAAGCGACTATTTTCCTTGACCCAGATCTAAAGGGGTTTGGAAGCACTAGATGTCACCAGGAAGTCAATGCTACCTAACGGCCCTGTCGGTGAGGGCACAGCGGCAGGATAGGCTCGCCTAGGCACATACTCTAGCCCATGACAAGAGCTTTACCTGTATTTGGAACTCGAGTGACACTGAACAATTGGAAGTGTTCTACTCATCAAGCTGAGAGTATCGAGGTACGCTAAGGAATTCGAGCATTACAAGTGGAGGCGAGGCGGTGCGAATTACATAGGTGCCCAACAACAACACCTCCTGGGAGTCATACCTGTGGGCCGCCGATGTACAGAGAGGAGTAGAGTGGGCCAGCCTTGGGCTTATTGATTGGCTGGGGACGGTTGAAGTTGTATTCCTGCTGCCGAGGCTGGTGCGGACTACACGTGACCCCAGAAAAACAGCGCAGTTGGACGCGCCGCAGCAGAGGTAAGCCGGGTCATTCAGAGACGCCGGATGAGGGAGTTAAAACGCTGAAGACAGGCGGCACAAAGTCGCATAGCCAGGTAGAAGGGCCCCCTGAGCTAATGCAAAGAGACCTGCCGGAGGAGTCCACCAATCCGTGAGTCATATCGAATGATACTCTATGTTCCTTATTACTGTGAGACTTATTTCAGACACTGATTAGAGGGAGGCAAAGCTGACGGCCCATAATAGGCCTCTTGAACAGCACCAATAAACACAATATGCTGGCACTTAATAAATATTGCTTGTCTATGCTTAAATCACTGTGAGCAAGATTGTATTTTGAGCAAGTGAAAGAGGGCTTCACGTCTGGTTTGAACGGAGCATGGCCCAGAATTATACACTGCCTCAATGTGATATTGCAAGTTAACTCTCATCTTGTATTCAATACGATAACTAAAGACCAAGATAAGCTATTAAAGATATATTGAAGTCTGAAATATACTTGTGATTGACTATTGTTAATAAACCACACTGGGTTTCATATTTCATCTATATTTGCCAAGGTTAGGGCAATGAGCTGGCACTGTAACTGAAGCCCCTGTGGTACAATACAGGAAATATTGTTCGGGCTATCAATATTACACACAGGTTTTGATTTCACCACGTGGATCTAGAGAAAGGCAGGCTTTTTCCAATCTGAGGCTGAAGATTAAGGAGGTTGTTCAGACAATTAAGACTTTAGCACCATTAACTTATATTTCTGCATGGTCTGGTTAAATCACGATCAGAAAACTGAGTATTACCTGGAGAAGAATTTTTGCTTTAACCGGACTGGCAGGTTGCCTCTTACTGGAGATCAAAGCACCCTAGGCTGATACAGACGGGGGAAAGGAAAAAATCTCTGTAGTGTGGAAAAGTGGGGAGTTGCAGGTTCCACTACAAACTGCCAGGAATAGGGGCAGTGGTACATTTTAACATACCTAGCCACTGGGAGAAGCAATTTTGGCTCAGAGACAGGTCGTCCCCCTCCAGTGGGCTAATATTTGGCCAGGATCAGGGCACTAGCCCAAGTGCTATAGTCCACTGGTACAGGTCCACTAGATAGAGCTGAGTGGACGCCATCCACATTTGGACTGATTACCATTTTTTCTGTATATAGTATATTGATAGCTAACATTGTCTATTATAGAAGATACCACAGGTAGTGTATGCAATTAAAAGTTAATCTCTTGTAGGCTTTGCAGGGGCTGGATTTCTATTGCTGGTGATTTTCAGTATGCATTTATTAGGGCTGTGAATGTCTCATGTGAGCCTAGGTTTGCAAAGAGAAAAATCCCTATACTAGTCTAGGGATTCTATTAAAAAAGTTGTTTAAATTTAACATCAGTAGGTTGTACAGAGAATGGCTAAACGACCATAGGCCTAAAGTTCAAACATGCCTAATTTAGAAAGGGAATTCTGATACTCAAATAAGCCCACTATTAGTGGCTTTATCTAGATAATTAGTCCAGTAAGACTGGGATTTGCCTAGTTGGGGATTAACCCCTTTTGGCTGTTATAAATCTAGGAGGTGCCAGTCCATTAAGATCAAGTTCAAATATACGGAAGTTTGAAGCCCACTATATGCAGGGTATGGCATACTCCTATATTTAGGAGTACATTCTTGAGGTTTCATTGTTAGAACCAAAAATCAAGTTAGAGGCGGCAGATAAATTCGCTGAAGTACTCAGACCAATTGTTTCTGGAATATAGGTCCTGATTTTGGGTGGTGACGCATTAAATTACACTTATTTAAGGCCACTTGGGTTGGTTTTGGGGGTCTTTTTGTATTTTCTCCCCCCCCTCTTGGGTTTTCTCACCTCCTTTTCACCCCTACTGTCACATCTCCCCCTTTTTTTTCACTTCCTTGATTCTTCACACTCCACAGATTCACTCAACTTGTGTTATTTTCACTGATCACAATTAACTGGAACAAAATTCCTTTGCTCCCTTACTCATGGACAAATTTATGTCCCACTCCAAATCTAATTCACCCACGATGCTACCTAAACAGAAGGACAAAAGGACCAAGCCTAGTGAGCCGGAGGCCTGCAGCGACTTAAGTCTGAATAGTATTGACACTACAACATTATTGAATCAAATATCTGAACTGTTAATGCCTCAATTCGATGTCTTAAAACAAGAGATAAGTAACCTATCAGCAGAAGTCAAGCAATTCTCCCCTAGACTCATAGAATTGGAAACAAGAGTTTCCGATATGGAGGATAAGCTTTCTACCCAGGAACAGATAAATGAGACACAAGATAAGACCATACATATATTACAAGCTAAGCTAGAGGATATAGAGGATAGGTCGCGGCGCAATAACCTTAGGGTTATTGGGCTCCCTGAAACAGCTGAATATGCCGATCTTCTAAAATTTGCCTCTACCACACTTCCGCAAACGGTTGGTAGTCGCATAGAAAATTTGATGATTCCTGTGGAGAGAGCATATAGAATAGGGCTTAATCTGCAAAAGGGATAAAGGTGTGTATGGAAGTCGTTAGCTAAATATGTAGAAAAAACTGGACCTTGGACAGAATAAGTGAAAAATTCTTCTACAATTTATTTTCAAAATAAAAACATGATAATACCAAGATAAAATAAATCACAATCCCTAAGTGTTGCAACACTATATCGATCAATTCATAAAATTTCTAAAATTCAGATATACATTTGTTTCATACACCAAAAAAAGGATTTATCTGCTCTTTTGTATCCTTTGTTCAAAGATTTTAGAATGTTTTCTTTTATTTCAATATAATTAATAATATTTGTCTCTATTCGATATTTTATATCTATATTTCATCAACTTTAAAATTACAAATATGTAGCAAAAACTAACAATTAGTTAAAACAATTTAAATGCAAGACTGATTATAAATGGTGTCCCCCACAATGGCCTGTTTACTTATATTGGTTGTAATTTTGTGTATCTAAAAAGTTCATCAAAGCATTTGTAAGTAATTGGAGATAAATTACTGAGGGGCTGTGTTCTTTATCCTTATATTTATGTTTCTGATACATTACGGTTTCACAGTTACCTCTTTGTATCCTCAGTGAGCTTAATTTGTAGAAAAGGAATGTTCCAAACAGTGTTTAGGGGTGATTTTCTTACCCTCTCTTGGGAGCTGTTACTACTCACAGCTTCCCAGCGGTTCCTATATGTCCTCAGTTTGACTCTCAGACAAGGGGTTTCGGTAGGTAATTTTCCTTTGTGTTACCTTGTCACTGGTCCTTGTAGAAGTGCTCTGATTACAGCACCAAACTGTAGACAATCCTTTTGTTTCTGTAACTTGTGCAAGTTAAGCTTTTGTGTTTGTAGTTCCTCAATCTCCTGCACTTAAGTACTTCTGTACGCAGGAAAAAAACAGGCTTTTTCTTTCTTGGTGTTCACCCAGATATCAACATGTTTCGCCAGCAACCCTGGCTTTATCAAGATAAAGAGTGATCACACCTTACACCTTTATATAGCACTGACTTGATTTCCATTGGTCCATTCACTGCTTCTGTTTCTCTTTTCCACTGGGTCCTAGCGTCCTTTTGTTCAAATATCCTATTTTGTTTTCAAAACTTTTTATTTCTTATTCAGGTCATATCAGAGTGGTTAACCGATTTCTTTTTTCATTATTCCTAACAGCCTTTCTCCATTACTTCACATATGCCAAGGGGTTCAACCATTTTATATTTTAACAATTTATTTAATTTTCACATTCATTTTCTATTACTCCTATTAACATTTTAAACTTTTGACAAATCTTTTAGAATAAATTAGTTTGGAGATCCATTTATTTTAAAATAATAATCCCAATTAATTTTTTTATATCAATATATTATTTTTCCAAGTGTCCTTAGGTGAAGAATTTTCAAGTGTCTCCATTATTTAGGTACTATTACAAAAGTGAAAGGGGAGAAAACAAATAAGGTGGTGATATGTTTGTGGTAAAGGAATTAATTATCCTTTTTTTTTTTTTTTTTCTAAGGATAATACATTTTTTAGTGACTAAAACTAGTTATACAAATTTATTAGAGATAGTGATTACTGTTTGCCTAGAAAGGAGATATATCCAATTCTGAATTCAAACGTGGGGGTGAATCGTGTTGAAGTTGTATATGAATTCTGCTTCTTTTTTTTTTTAATAGATGCTTCTAAATCTCCCCCCTCTCCAATTGGGTTTCACTTTATATAATCCTCAATACTTCATATCTGAGACTCTATTTCTCTGTATTTCCCTAAAATGTTTATAAAGATAAGTGTCCAGGTTCCCTTTTTGATGTTACAGATATGCTCCCTTATCCTGTCCCTTAGCATTCTCCGTCGTTTCTCCTATGTAAAAAAGTTCACAAGAGCATTGCAGCATATAGATTACTCCTTTATTATTGCACCTTATTGTGTTTTCTTTTTTAAACTCCTTAGTGTTATTAGGAGTCCTAACAGTTTTCTTTTTAATGCCATACTGGCATGCTCTGCATACATGGCAGGGGAAAAAAAACTTTCACATCCCCCTCCTTTTAAATCTTTCTTAAAAGATTTCTTATTTTTATTCTGTTTTTTGTACTCACTCGGTGCAAGAATCATTTTTAAATTTTGTGCTCTCCTATAAATTACCCTTGGGTATGGTGGTATTTTGTCTCCTAGAATTGGGTCATTTTTTTAGGAGATGCCAGTGTTTTCTTGAAAAAATTTTCACTAGTAAATGGTCTTCGCTGAAGTCATTTATAAAAGGGACATTGAACTCATCTGACATATTAATTATATATATTTATGTTTATACTCTAATAGTTATTTTCTCTCTGTGTTTCTTGCTCTCTCTGTTGCTCTAATTTATTGTTTCTTTCTTATAACCTCTATCCTTAAATTTTTCTTCCAAGATGTTAATCTGGAATTCAAAGTCATCATTCCTTGAAGCAATTTTTCCGGACCCTTTGGCTTATCGGTATACTTTCCTTCCATTTAGGGAGGTGACAGCTGGAGGCATGTTAAAAATTTGTCGAATTGACTTTTTTAAAGTGTGTTTTAGTTTCAATGTTGTCTGATACTATCATTATATCCAGATCTAAGAATGTGATCTGTTCTTTATTAAATTCATATGTAAACGAGATACCTCTGTCATTACTATTCATGGCTTCAAAGAACTCCAGGAGATCTGTATCTTCCCCTTTCCAAATTTTAAAAATATCATCTATGAACCTCTTAAAGAGCACAAGGTTCGCACCGATCTCCAGACTTCCCAGGAACCTTTGTTCCCAATCTCCCATAAAAAGTTTGGCATAGCTCGGTGCGAACCTTGTGCCCATGGCGGTTCCCTCAATTTGAACATAATATGTGAGATTGAATGAGAAGTAGTTGTGTTCTAATATAAATCTTATGCTCTGCAATAAGAAATCTTTCTGTTCTTTTGGTAACTCATCATCTTTATCCAAAAAGGACTCCACCGCCTCTATTCCAAAATCATGTCTAATGGATGTATATAAAGAAGTCACATCGCCAGTCTTTTATATTCTCCAATAATCTTAGGAGGCTGGTAGAGTCTTATAAATATGTACTGAGATTTAACCACATATTTCTGTAAAAAGGTAATCAATATATCTTGATACATTTGCTGTCATTGAACCTATACCAGAGATTTATAGGTCTCCCTGGAGGGTCTATGAAGCTCTTGTGTATCTTAGGTAAGTGGTAGAAGACCGGCACTCTAGGGAACTTATTCAGAATATAATTATATTCACCTTCTTTTAAAATGCCGGTCTCTCTTCCACTACCCAAAATAGACATCAGTTTTTTATTGAATTTCTCAGTGGGATTCGATTCCAATTTTATGTATGTTTTCCTATCACCCAAAAGCCTTTCAGCTTCTTTACAATATTTCAATTTGTCCATCACCACCAAGCCACCCCCCTTATCCACCGGCTTGATGGTGATGGAGTTATCCTCCTTTAAATTCTTGAGGACCTCCCTGTCTTTTCTACTCAAATTGGAGTTTACTTTCAAGCTATGATTTTCCTTTCTTAAGACTGCTAATACTAGCTTTTCAAAAGTCTCTATATTACTCCCTTTCTCATTGGAGGGGTAAAACTTTGATTTTGACTTCAAATTGGTATTTACAAACCCATCAGTCACTACTCTTGTATAATTCTCTAGAGGTTGTTTCAAATAGTATCTCTTAAGTGTTACATTTCTTATAAATTTCCTTACATTTATATGGGTTTCAAATTTATTCAAGGTTTTACTTGGAGCAAAGGTTTAACCTAAGCCTAAAATGTTTGTTTCTTCATCTGAAAGGGATCTATTGCTTAAATTGAAAATGCTACTTTTTTTAGGGAGGTCAACAACCTCCTTTCCTATTTCTGTCTCTTTACCCCGATCTCGTCTTCCCTTTCCTCCTCTACTTCCTCTATATTTCTTTTTTTTGTGATGGCTTTTTGAGGTTTTCCTGTTTCTGCTACCTCTTTTAGTTTTACTGTCTTGCCCTCCTTTTGAGGGCTTCTCCCTAAAAAATGTTCCTCCTCAATTGTAAGTTCAAAACTATCTAGTCTTCTTTTCTCTAGTGGTTCGAATCTATTATATGTGACTGGTTTCCATCCTTCATCCCTCCCTTTCCTTTCATGATTTCTACGTGTGGAAGTTTTCCAATTCTCCTCCAGTCTATTTTTGTTTTGTCTATGTGGTGTGTACTCTTCCTTCCTACCATGACTGTAGTTTGCTGTATCCCATCCATCATAGAAATTATGATTATCATAGTGTCCATTATATGTATTAAAATCCTTATTTCTATAAGATCTGTTATATTCATTAGGTCTATATGACTGTCTGTTCCTATAAGGTCTAAATTCCCTGTTGTAATAATGAGGGTAATTAGTCCTTCTGTATGTTGAATTATAATGTGAATAGTCTCTTCTTTCATTAAATCTTTTATCTCTCATATTCCTTTGATTCTCATAAATGCCCCCTCCTTGGTATTCAGCTCCCTTGTCCTTATGATATTTAACTCCCCCATTAAGTGTTTGTTTATCATTTCTATCCTCTATATCATAGTTTTCTGTTGTTATTTCCATATCCTGATTGTCCTGTATTTCTTTTTCTTTTTCATCTCCCTCTATTTTCTTCCATCTGTTATTAATAATCTCATTTTTTAACGTGTCTAATCTCTCCATGATCAACTTCTGTCTATTTTTTAGTAAGTGCTGTTCACGACTATTATCCAATCTATTTTTTTTTTAACTTTTATTTATGACCAATAAAGGGTACAAAGTTAGAAATTGCATCATCAGCCCACCTCGAAGGGTGAGTTAGAAAGGCAGATATAGCAATACAATAAGCTGCAATTTCATAAATTAACATACACTTAGCTGTGAGAATTTTCAATGAGTCGTCAGATGTTCTAATAGATATGGGTTTGCACCACAATATTGGGGGTTTTAGTATTATTAAACTCAACCTAAAATAACACATAAATCAAACAAACTAAACAAACAAACAAGACATACCCAGTCCTATCACGAATGATACTGAGAGATTTAGCATGAGTAACAGTCTATCTGAACAGAGCCCAAATCCAGGGAGGTTGACTGAATTTGATTTTTGAAGTACCCCAGTAGCTCAAGTAACCATTATTGAAACAGATGGAAACATTAGGTAGCTCTTCATGTCTTAAAGTACAAAAGTTAGGCTTAGTCATTATCAAGAGGTCTTCATTATCAAAACAGATATAAATAATAGGTAACTCATTACAGATATAAATATTAGGTAACTCATGTTTTAAAATATTAGCAAGTTAGGCAAGAACTGCACATACATTACATCAAGCCGGCATGCAGTAGCTAGGGAATATTAATACTGGGTACGAGTAAGTTAGGTGAAAACTGATAAAATAGTGGTATAACACTGTAAAACAAGTGGAGTACAGTGTTTATACAGCGGCGTTACACAGATGAAAGATAACAGTTAATATATATGAATTATGTACTCATACTTAGGATTTTATTATCTATATATAACTAAACTAAATTTACATCTAAATTAATTTAAACTAAACTGAACTAAATGGGGATAAGTACAAGGTACCAAAATAGTTGTTACATTACCTCTAAGCAGCAAATTTATAGTAGGTGTATTAGGTAAGTTTCTAAACCCTGGGGGAAATAATCATTGTGTCTCAATCCTATAACAACGAACATAACAAGACAAGCCCAACAGAACCAGAACAACCAACTTAAAGTGCAGACTTGGGAAGAATACCGACTTCCTGTGAGGGCGGAGCTAGCAGAGGGAGCGCTAGCACGACGCTCTGTGGGAAAGAGCTAACCTCCATCAGACCCAAGCGACTATTTTCCTTGACCCAGATCTAAAGGGGTTTGGAAGCACTAGATGTCACCAGGAAGTCAATGCTACCTAACGGCCCTGTCGGTGAGGGCACAGCGGCAGGATAGGCTCGCCTAGGCACATACTCTAGCCCATGGACAAGAGCTTTACCTGTATTTGGAACTCGAGTGACACTGAACAATTGGAAGTGTCTACTCATCAAGCGGAGAGTATCGAGGTACGCTAAGGAATTCGAGCATTACAAGTGGAGGCGAGGCGGTGCGAATACACAGGTGCCCAACAACAACACCTCCTGGGAGTCTTACCTGTGGGCCGCCGATGTACAGAGAGGAGTAGAGTGGCCAGCCTGGGCTTATTGATTGGCTGGGACGGTTGAAGTTGTATTCCTGCTGCCGAGGCTGGTGCGGACTACACGTGACCCCAGAAAAACAGCGCAGTTGGACGCGCCGCAGCAGAGGTAAGCCGGGTCATTCAGAGACGCCTGATGAGGGAGTTAAAACGCTGAAGACAGGCGGCACAAAGTCGCATAGCCAGGTAGAAGGGCCCCCTGAGCTAATGCAAAGAGACCTGCCGGAGGAGTCCACCAATCCGTGAGTCATATCGAATGATACTCTATGTTCCTTATTACTGTGAGACTTATTTCAGACACTGATTAGAGGGAGGCAAAGCTGACGGCCCATAATAGGCCTCTTGAACAGCACCAATAAACACAATATGCTGGCACTTAATAAATATTGCTTGTCTATGCTTAAATCACTGTGAGCAAGATTGTATTTTGAGCAAGTGAAAGAGGGCTTCACGTCTGGTTTGAACGGAGCATGGCCCAGAATTATACACTGCCTCAATGTGATATTGCAAGTTAACTCTCATCTTGTATTCAATACGATAACTAAAGACCAAGATAAGCTATTAAAGATATATTGAAGTCTGAAATATACTTGTGATTGACTATTGTTAATAACCACACTGGGTTTCATATTTCATCTATATTTGCCAAGGTTAGGGCAATGAGCTGGCACTGTAACTGAAGCCCCTGTGGTACATACAGGAAATATTGTTCGGGCTATCAATATTACACACAGGTTTTGATTTCACCACGTGGATCTAGAGAAAGGCAGGCTTTTTCCAATCTGAGGCTGAAGATTAAGGAGGTGTTCAGACAATTAAGACTTTAGCACCATTAACTTATATTTCTGCATGGTCTGGTTAAATCACGATCAGAAAACGGAGTATTACCTGGAGAAGTATTTTTGCTTTAACCAGACTGGCAGGTTGCCTCTTACTGGAGATCAAAGCACCCTAGGCTGATACAGACGGGGAAAGGAAAAAATCTCTGTAGTGTGGAAAAGTGGGGAGTTGCAGGTTCCACTACAAACTTGCCAGGAATAGGGGCAGTGGTACATTTTAACATACCTAGCCACTGGGAGAAGCAATTTTGGGCTCAGAGACAGGTCGTCCCCCCTCCAGTGGGCTAATATTTGGCCAGGATCAGGGCACGAGCCCAAGTGCTATAGTCCACTGGTACAGGTCCACTAGATAGAGCTGAGTGGACGCCATCCACATTTGGACTGATTACCATTTTTTCTGTATATAGTATATTGATAGCTAACATTGTCTATTATAGAAGATACCACAGGTAGTGTATGCAATTAAAAGTTAATCTCTTGTAGGCTTTGCAGGGGCTGGATTTCTATTGCTGGTGATTTTCAGTATGCATTTATTAGGGCTGTGAATGTCTCATGTGAGCCTAGGTTTGCAAAGAGAAAAATCCCTATACTAGTCTAGGGATTCTATTAAAAAAAGTTGTTTAAATTTAACATCAGTAGGTTGTACAGAGAATGGCTAAACGACCATAGGCCTAAAGTTCAAACAGCCTAATTTAGAAAGGGAATTCTGATACTCAAATAAGCCCACTATTAGTGGCTTTATCTAGATAATTAGTCCAGTAAGACTGGGATTTGCCTAGTTGGGGATTAACCCCTTTTGGCTGTTATAAATCTAGGAGGTGCCAGTCCATTAAGATCAAGTTCAAATATACGGAAGTTTGAAGCCCACTATATGCAGGGTATGGCATACTCCTATATTTAGGAGTACATTCTTGAGGTTTCATTGTTAGAACCAAAAATCAAGTTAGAGGCGGCAGATAAATTCGCTGAAGTACTCAGACCAATTGTTTCTGGAATATATGTCCTGATTTTGGGTGGTGACGCATTAAATTACACTTATTTAAGGCCACTTGGGTTGGTTTTGGGGGTCTTTTTGTATTTTCTCCCCCCCTCTTGGGTTTTCTCACCTCCTTTCACCCCTACTGTCACATCTCCCCCTTTTTTTTCACTTCCTTGATTCTTCACACTCCACAGATTCACTTCAACTTGTGTTATTTTCACTGATCACAATTAACTGGAACAAAATTCCTTTGCTCCCTTACTCATGGACAAATTTATGTCCCACTCCAAATCTAATTCACCCACGATGCCACCTAAACAGAAGGACAAAAGGACCAAGCCTAGTGAGCCGGAGGCCTGCAGCGACTTAAGTCTGAATAGTATTGACACTACAACATTATTGAATCAAATATCTGAACTGTTAATGCCTCAATTCGATGTCTTAAAACAAGAGATAAGTAACCTATCAGCAGAAGTCAAGCAATTCTCCCCTAGACTCATAGAATTGGAAACAAGAGTTTCCGATATGGAGGATAAGCTTTCTACCCAGGAACAGATAAATGAGACACAAGATAAGACCATACATATATTACAAGCTAAGCTAGAGGATATAGAGGATAGGTCGCGGCGCAATAACCTTAGGGTTATTGGGCTCCCTGAAACAGCTGAATATGCCGATCTTCTAAAATTTGCCTCTACCACACTTCCGCAAACGGTTGGTAGTCGCATAGAAAATTTGATAATTCCTGTGGAGAGAGCATATAGAATAGGGCTTAATCTGCAAAAGGGATAAAGGTGTGTATGGAAGTCGTTAGCTAAATATGTAGAAAAAACTGGACCTTGGACAGAATAAGTGAAAAATTCTTCTACAATTTATTTTCAAAATAAAAACATGATAATACCAAGATAAAATAAATCACAATCCCTAAGTGTTGCAACACTATATCGATCAATTCATAAAATTTCTAAAATTCAGATATACATTTGTTTCATACACCAAAAAAAGGATTTATCTGCTCTTTTGTATCCTTTGTTCAAAGATTTTAGAATGTTTTCTTTTATTTCAATATAATTAATAATATTTGTCTCTATTCGATATTTTATATCTATATTTCATCAACTTTAAAATTCTATTCTACCCAGGAACAGATAAATGAGACACAAGATAAGACCATACATATATTACAAGCTAAGCTAGAGGATATAGAGGATAGGTCGCGGCGCAATAACCTTAGGGTTATTGGGCTCCCTGAAACAGCTGAATATGCCGATCTTCTAAAATTTGCCTCTACCACACTTCCGCAAACGGTTGGTAGTCGCATAGACAATTTGATGATTCCTGTGGAGAGAGCATATAGAATAGGGCCAATACGTGATAAATCTACTTTTTTACAGAAACCTCGACCAGTTATAATTAAATTTTTAAACTTTCAAGATAAGTTTCACATTTTAAGACTTTATCATAAGAACAATGGAATAAAGATAGGCCAGACAAGATTGTTACTGTTTCAAGACTTTTCGATGGAAACGCAAAGCGGAGGGAAATGGCGCCATACTGCTCCAGGCTAATTAATGCCAACTTGAAGGCTAGACTATTGTATCCGGCCAAAATTGTACTGGAGAAGGATGGTGCCATACTCACATTCTCGAAAGTTGAAGAGGTCAAGGCCTACTGTCAAAAGAATGGGGTACAGTGATGTTAGTGAGCGCCCTAGGCGGAAATGTGTATGTATGGCCATGATGTTGGTCCTAATGTTGAAAAACATAATTTATGTAAGAACTTACCTGATAAATTAATTTCTTTCATATTAGCAAGAGTCCATGAGCTAGTGACGTATGGGATATACATTCCTACCAGGAGGGGCAAAGTTTCCCAAACCTCAAAATGCCTATAAATACACCCCTCACCACACCCACAAATCAGTTTAACGAATAGCCAAGAAGTGGGGTGATAAGAAAAAAGTGCGAAAGCATAAAAAAATAAGGAATTGGAATAATTGTGCTTTATACAAAAAAATCATAACCACCACAAAAAAGGGTGGGCCTCATGAACTCTTGCTTATATGAAAGAAATGAATTTATCAGGTAAGTTATTACATAAATTATGTTTTCTTTCATGTAATTAGCAAGAGTCCATGAGCTAGTGACGTATGGGATAATGAATACCCAAGATGTGGATCTTCCACGCAAGAGTCACTAGAGAGGGAGGGATAAAATAAACACAGCCAATTCCGCTGAAAAATAATCCACACCCCAAACAAAGTTTAAATCTTATAATGAAAAAAAACTGAAATTATAAGCAGAAGAATCAAACTGAAACAGCTGCCTGAAGTACTTTTCTACCAAAGACTGCTTCAGAAGAAGAAAACACATCAAAATGGTAGAATTTAGTAAAAGTATGCAAAGAAGACCAAGTTGCTGCTTTGCAAATCTGATCAACCGAAGCTTCATTCCTAAATGCCCAGGAAGTAGAGACTGACCTAGTCGAATAAGCTGTAATCCTTTGAGGAGGAGTTCTACCCGACTCAACATAAGCATGATGAATCAAAGACTTTAACCAAGATGCCAAAGAAATGGCAGAGGCCTTCTGACCTTTCCTAGAACCAGAAAAGATAACAAATAGACTAAAAGTCTTTCGGAAATCTTTAGTAGCTTCAACATAATATTTCAAAGCTCTAACTACATCCAAAGAATGCAACGATCTTTCCTTAGAGTTCTTAGGATTAGGACACAAAGAAGGAACCACAATTTCTCTACTAATGTTGTTAGAATTCACAACCTTAGGTAAAAATTTAAATGAAGTTCGCAAAACCGCCTTATCCTGATGAAAAATCAGAAAAGGAGAATCACAAGAAAGAGCAGATAATTCAGAAACTCTTCTAGCAGAAGAGATGGCCAAAAGAAACAAAACTTTCCAAGAAAGTAATTTAATATCCAGCGAATGCATAGGTTCAAACGGAGGAGCTTGAAGAGCCCCCAGAACCAAATTCAAACTCCAAAGAGGAGAAATTGACTTAATGACAGGTTTTATACGAACCAAAGCCTGTACAAAACAATGAATATCACGAAGATTAGCAATCTTTCTGTGAAAAAGAACAGAAAGAGCAGAGATTTGTCCTTTCAAGGAACTTGCAGACAAACCTTTATCCAAACCTTCCTGAAGAAACTGTAAAATTCTAGGAATTCTAAAAGAATGCCAAGAAAAATGATGAGAAGAACACCAAGAAATGTAAGTCTTCCAGACTCGATAATATATCTTCCTAGACACAGATTTACGAGCCTGTAACATAGTATTAATTACCTAGTCAGAGAAACCTCTATGACTGAGAATCAAGCGTTCAATCTCCATACCTTCAAATTTAAGGATTTGAGATCCTGATGGAAAAAAGGACCTTGCGATAGAAGGTCTGTTCTTAACGGAAGAGTCCACGGTTGGCAAGTAGCCATCCGAACAAGATCCGCATACCAAAACCTGTGAGGCCATGCTGGAGCCACCAGCAGAACAAACGAACGCTCCTTTAGAATCTTGGAAATCACTCTTGGAAGAAGAACTAGAGGCGGAAAGATATAGGCAGGATGATACTTCCAAGGAAGTGACAATGCATCCACTGCTTCCGCCTGACGATCCCTGGATCTGGACAGATACCTGGGAAGCTTCTTGTTTAGATGAGAAGCCATCAAATCTATTTCTGGAAGTCCCCAGAATTGAACAATCTGAAGAAATACTTCTGGGTGAAGAGACCATTCGCCCGGATGTAATGTTTGACGACTGAGATAATCCGCTTCCCAATTGTCTATACCTGGGATGTGAACCGCAGAAATTAGACAGGAGCTGGATTCCGCCCATACAAGTATTCGAGATACTTCTTTCATAGCCAGAGGACTGTGAGTCCCTCCTTGATGATTGACATATGCCACGTTTGTGACATTGTCCGTCTGAAAACAAATTAACGACTCTCTCTTTAGAAGAGGCCACGACTGAAGAGCTCTGAAAATCGCACTGAGTTCCAAAATGTTGATTGGTAATCTCGCCTCCTGAGATTCCCAAACCCCCTGCGCTGTCAGAGACCCCCATACAGCTCCCCAACCTGTCAGACTTGCATCTGTTGAGATCACAGTCCAGGTCGGAAGAACAAAAGAAGCCCCCTGAACTAAACGATGGTGGTCTGTCCACCACATCAGAGAGTGTCGTACATTCGGTTTTAAAGATATTAATTGTGATATCTTTGAATAATCCCTGCACCACTGGTTCAGCATACAGAGCTGAAGAGGTCTCATGTGAAAACGAGCAAAGGGGATCGCGTCCGATGCAGCAGTCATAAGACCTAGAATTTCCATGCATAAGGCTACCGAAGGGAATGATTGAGACTGAAGGTTTTGACAAGCTGAAACCAATTTCAGACGTCTCTTGTCCGTCAACGACAGAGTCATGGACACTGAATCTATCTGGAAACCTAAAAAGGTTACCCTTGTCTGAGGAATCAATGAACTATTTGGTAAATTGATCCTCCAACCATGTTCTTGAAGAAACGATACAAGTCAATTTGTATGAGATTCTGCTAAATGTGAAGACTGAGCAAGTACCAAGATATCATCCAAATAAGGAAATACCACAATACCCTGTTCTCTGATTACAGATAGAAGGGCACCGAGAACCTTTGTAAAAATCCTTGGAGCTGTTGCTAGGCCAAACGGCAGAGCCACAAACTGGTAATGCTTGTCTAGAAAAGAGAATCTCAGAAACTGATAGTGATCTGGATGAATCGTTATATGCAGATATGCATCTTGTAAATCTATTGTGGACATATAATGCCCTTGCTGAACAAAAGGCAGAATAGTCCTTATAGTTACCATTTTGATTGTTGGTGTTCTTACATAACGATTCAATATTTTTAAATCCAGAACTGGTCTGAAGGAATTCTCCTTCTTTGGTACAATGAATAGATTTGAGTAAAACCCCAGACCCTGTTCCAGAACTGGAACTGGCACAATTACTCCAGCCAACTCTAGATCTGAAACACATTTCAGAAATGCTTGAGCCTTTACTGGATTTATTGGAACACGAGAAAGAAAAAATCTTCTTGCAGGAGGCCTTATTTTGAAGCCTATTCTGTACCCTTGTGAAACAATGTTCTGAATCCAAAGATTGTGAATCGAATTGATCCAAATTTCTTTGAAAAATCGTAATCTGCCCCCTACCAGCTGGGCTGGAATGAGGGCCGCACCTTCATGTGGACTTGGGAGCTGGCTTTGGCTCTCTAAAAGGCTTGGGTTTATTCCAGACTGGAGATGGTTTCCAAACTGATACCATTCCTGTAAGGGAAGGATAAGGCTTTTGTTCCTTATTGTGATGAAAGGAACAAAAACGATTAGCAGCCCTATATTTACCTTTAGATTTTTTATCCTGTGGTAAAAAAGTTCCTTTCCCCCCAGTAACAGTTGAAATAATAGAATCCAACTGTGAACCAAACAATTTATTACCTTGGAAAGAAAGGGAAAGCAAAGTTGACTTAGAAGACATATCAGCATTCCAAGTTTTAAGCCATAAAGCTCTTCTAGCTAAAATAGCTAAAGACATATACCTGACATCAACCCTAATGATATCAAAGATGGCATCACAAATAACGTTATTAGCATGTTGAAGAAGATTAACAATGCTATGTATATTATGATCTGTTACTTGTTGTGCTAAAGCCTCCAACCAGAAAGTTGTAGCTGCAGCAACATCCGCCAAAGATATAGCAGGCCTAAGAAGATTACCTGAACATAAGTAAGCTTTTCTTAGAAAGGATTACATTTTCCTATATAAAGGATCCTTAAAGGAAGTACTATCTGCCGTAGGAATAGTAGTACGTTTAGCAAGAGTAGAGATAGCCCCATCAACCTTAGGGATTTTGTCCCAAAACACAAATCTGTCAGATGGCACAGGATATAATTTCTTAAACCGTTTAGAAGGAGTAAATGAATTAACCAGATTATTCCATTCCCTGGAAATTACTTCAGAAATAGCATCAGGGACGGGAAAAACCTCCGGAATAACTACAGGAGGTTTAAAAACCGTATTTAAATGTTTAGATTTAGTATCAAGAGGACCAGATTCCTATTTCCAATGCAATTAAGACTTCTTTATGTAAAGAACGAATAAATTCCATTTTAAATAAATATGAGGATTTATCAGTATCAATCTCTGAAACAGAATCCTCTGAACCAGAAAAATCATTATCAGAAACAGAATCAGAATGATGATGTTCATTTAAAAATTCATCTGGAAAATGAGAAGTTTTAAAAGACCTTTTACGTTTACTGGAAGGAGGAATAACAGACATAGCCTTCCTAATAGATTTAGAAACAAAATCTCTTATGTTAACATGAACACCCTGAGTATTAGATGTTGATGGAACAGCAACAGGTAATGGAACATTACTAAAGGAAATATCTGCATTAGCAAGTTTGTCATGACATTCATCACAAACAACAGCCGGAGAAACAGTTACCACAATTTTACAACAAATACACTTAACTTTGGTAGATCCAGCATCAGGCAGCGATTTTCCAGAAGTAGCTTCTGATTCAGGGTCAATCTGAGACATCTTGCAATATGTAACAGAAAAAACAACATATAAAGCAAAATTGATCAAATTCCTTAAATGACAGTTTCAGGAATGGGGAAAAATGCCAATGAACAAGCTTCTAGCAACCAGAAGCAAATAAACAATTAGACTTAAATAATGTGGAGACAAAAATGACGCCCATATTTTTTAGCCACATCCGGTGACGCCGACATTTTTGGCGCAAAAACGTCAAAAAAATTACGCAACTTCCGGCGACAAGTATGACGCCGGAAATGACAAAGAAAATGTTTGCGCCAAAAAAGTCCGCGCCAAGAATGACTCAATAAAATGAAGCATTTTCAGCCCCCGCGAGCCTAACAGCCCACAGGGAAAAAAAGTCAAATTTTAAGGTAAGAAAAATTGATTATTCATATGCATTATCCCAAATAATGAAACTGACTGTCTGAAATAAGGAATATCGAACATGCTGAATCAAGGCAAATAAATGTTTAAACACATATATTTAGAACTTTATATAAAAGTGCCCAACCATAGCTTAGAGTGTCACAAAAATAAGACTTACTTACCCCAGGACACTCATTTACATGTAGTAGAAAGCCAAACCAGTACTGAAACGAGAATCAGTAGAGGTAATGGTATATATAAGAGTATATCGTCGATCTGAAAAGGGAGGTAAGAGATGAATCTCTACGACCGATAACAGAGAACCTATGAAATAGACCCCGTAGAAGGAGATCATTGAATTCAAATAGGCAATACTCTCTTCACATCCCTCTGACATTCACTGCACACAGAGGAAAACCAGGCTCCAGCCTGCTGCAAAGCGCATATCAACGAAGAATCTAGCACAAACTTACTTCACCACCTCCACGGGAGGCAAAGTTTGTAAAACTGATTCGTGGGTGTGGTGAGGGGTGTATTTATAGGCATTTTGAGGTTTGGGAAACTTTGCCCCTCCTGGTAGGAATGTATATCCCATACGTCACTAGCTCATGGACTCTTGCTAATTACATGAAAGAAATGTTATTTTTCTTAGGTCCAGGCTGTTTTGATGTTTGCCCCATTTTATTTTTTTTATTTTTATGGTTCATGGTTCTAATTATACTGAAAAATGGGAAGGGAAGGATGTTTAGTAGTATTGGGGGAGCACAGGCTCCCCAACAATTATTGAGACTGGTTAAAAATATTAGATATTTGAATGCTAAGTTTAGATATTGCAGTATTGGTAATTGGCATGTTGGGACTCGGGACCATTTTTATTTGCTTAAGTTATATAATTTTTTTTTTAATTTTTTTTTCTTCTCCTCCCTCTCTCGCCGAGATCTAGCAAAGGTCTTGATAAATAGGGATGAACAAACTTAATATACTATCCTGGAATATAGGAGGAATCTCCTCACCTATTAAGCGGAAATTAATGATAAAGCTTCTGGGCTCCCATAAACCGGACTTAGCCTTTATCCAAGAAACCCACCTATCCCCGGTAGAAGCTGTTAAATTACAAACCAAATGGGTAGGGGAGGTCATATTCACACCTTATAGCCAAAGGAAAAGAGGGCTAGCTTTATTGCTTAACAAGCATTTAGACTACCAAATTTAAAACAAATAACGACCTAGATGGAAGGTATCAAATCCTTGAAATTATAATAAATAAAAAATGATATGTCTTTTGTAATCTTTATGGTCCTAACAAAACAGATAGAGAGTTCTGGGAAATGTTAGGGCTGAAACTCTTCCAGTTTGTTGGGAAAAACATAATAGTAGTTGGGGATTATAATATGACTTTTTCCCATACCCTAGATAGATTTAACAGCAGATCGGCTGACAGAAAGACTAGGGAAACCAAGATTCTCCACAACTTCTGTCAGAGACTGGCACTTAAGGATGTTTGGAGAATTCAACACCCAGATCGGAGGGGGTATACGTGCGAGTCCAGGTCATTCAGATCCTTCTCAATTATAGATTTTTTTTCTAGTTTCTAGCCAATTGATGAAGTCCGACATAAAGTCGGATATTAAAGATATCAAGGTATCTGATCATGCAATTATCTCATTGGAGATCCAACATGGGGCCCCCACCCGGAGTAGCAATGAGCGCTTCTTTTTTCCACAATATTTGGTTCAGAATATCAAATTTAGGTCATGGCTGCCAGAGAGATGGAGAGAATTTTTTAAACATAATAAAGACTATTTGAATAAACCCCAAATCCTCTGGGAAACTGCAAAGGCGGTCCTTAGAGGGGAAATAAAAGCGTATTTAATTAGGATAAAGCGAAGAAGGGTTCAGAGGGAGGAACAACTAGCCAATACACTTAAAAATGCATATGTACATTATATTCAGGACAAAACCATATTTAATTGGGATAAATACAGAAAGATTAGAGGGGAACGTGATCTTTTCTTTAAACAAAAGATGGTAGAAGAGGATCAGAAGCAAAAAGCTTTTTTTGCAGGGGGCCAAGGCATTTCGGCTAAAATATTAGCTAAAATTGTAAAAAATAGACAACAGAAAAACTTTATCTCAGCTATTGCTTACCAGAATATGAGATTTAATAAGAGCTCAGAAATAAGACAAGTCTTCCTCGAATACTATCAAAAGGTGTACGCTCCCAGTATAATAGACCAAGATAACAAAGAGAAATTTTGGCAGAAGATCAAAATACCCCAGATCACAAATCAGGACTTACAAATGTTGAATGAACCAATTACAATATAAGAGATATCAGATGCCATAAATAACCTAAAAGGAGGTAAATCCCCTGGGCCGGACGCTTTGCCAGCCGAGTTTTACAAACTCTTACAAGAACAAATTCTCCCCCTTTTACATGTATTATTTAATGATTATTTTATTGGAGATAAACCTCAATCCTCTCTGTAAACAGCTTCAAATGTGGTCCTGATTTTAAAGAAGGGAAAAGACCCCAGTTCTCCTTCATCATATAGACCTATCTCCCTTCTAAATCAGGACTACAAACTGTTGACGGGCATTATTTCTAATCGCCTCAAAAAAATGTTTACATTACATTGTACATCCAGACCAGTCAGGATTTATGACAGGACGTAATCCAGTTAAAAATATAAGAAGAGTACAGCTGGTCTTGGATTATTTTGCAAATAAAGTTTACAAGACAGCACACTCTATACCCGATCTTGCAATCCTCACAGTCGACGCCAAAAAGGCGTTCGACTCGATCGGGTGGGACCACCTTTTTGAGTCACTAGGGAGATTTGGATTGACAGGGGCATTTCACCAATTTATACAGAGAATTTATAAAAATCCATTATCAGCAATTATAGTAAACGGGGAAGCATCAGATAGATTTCCCCTGAGGCGAGGGACAAGACAGGGCTGCCCATTATCCCCACTACTTTTTAATCTGTCTCTAGAACCCCTGGCAATTTATTTGAGACAAGAACTGAAGGGGATTAGAATAGGCTCTCAGGAGATGGTGCTTTCACTCTTCGCGGACAATCTCTTGCTATTTTTAAGTAGTACAACTCAGTCTATACCACAAGTCCTATCTATATTTAGGTGGTTTGGATCTTTCTCGGGCTACAGGACTAATAACGAGAAATCGGAATTGCTATGGATTCATAAACCGGCCCAGGCAATTACCCACCCGTTCCATGAAACTGTGTGTATACAATATCTGGGTTTAAGTTTGAGTAGGAATCCTAGGGATTGGTATAGACTGAACTTTCCTAAATGTATTAAGGAAATACAAGAAAAAACTCAAATCTGGGCCAATCTACCACTTAGTATTTCTGCTAGAATCATGCTTATAAAAACTATCATATTTCCTAAATTGCTATACTTCCTCCAAAATTTTCCATTGCTATTATATAAGAAAGATATTCTTACGTTACAGAGGGCTTTTAATAATTTCATTTGGCGGGGGAAAAAGCCACAGATAGCTTTCGAAACTCTAACACTCCCAAAACAGTGTGGAGGCCTTTCATGTTCAAATATTAGAATCTATAACTATGCAGCTGTATGTAAATTTGCGCTAGATTGGATTACTGAGAAAGGCTATGTTACATTGTATGACCTGGAGTCGCATTTGATTGCCCCTTTTGACTTAAAAGCAATTTTGCATATTCCAGCAATAAAATTGCCGGCTAATATATTACAATATGTTACCATCAAAGATGTTGTCAGGACGTGGCAGAAAGTGTGTTTAGGAACCAAGATTAACTTTCGCAAATCAGTTTGTCTCCCACTTACAGGAAACCCAAGCTTTTCGCCAGGGTTGAATATATCGGTCTTCTCTAGATGGGCACAAGCTGGTCTCCACTCATTAGGCCAATTATGTCAGGAGAATAAGCTGGTAGTTAGAACCTTTGAGGAGTTGAAAGGTAAATATAATTTAGAAAGGTCATCCTTTTATGCCTATCTACAAGTATGCCACTGGATTGGGGATTTAAGAACCAAAACAGGGATGGAAATAGATAAGGGGGAAGTTGGCAGAGTGATTCAAGCTTATACTGATGGGGCCAATAGAATCTCACAAGTATATAAAATGCTAATCAATACCCAAGGGGAAACCCATATGAATGGATTATTTGGGAAATGGGATAAAGTGCTACCATCAGTAGAAGAAGAGCGGATTGCCGCCAGTGTCAGGTTAGCAATGAAAGCAACAACCTTAGTTACCTGGTGGGAATCCCATATTAAACTATTGAATATGGCATATCTCTCCCCTGCCCGAATAGCTCTATGGAGGGGTAATACAGTATCAGGGGAATGTCCCAAATGTAGACAAGAAAGGGCAGATTTATTTCATTGTTTCTGGAAATGTCCTAAGGTGAGGTAATTTTGGAATAAAGTTAATTACTGGTATAATAAGGTTATGGGAGTCCAGATGGAGTTCTCACAGCTTGAGATATTTTTTTTATTTCAATATAACAATAGTAAACCTGAAATTAATCATAAATTCCTGAACGCAATGATATTAGTAGGGAGAAATGTGATTCTCTCTAATTGGAAGAGTGGAGGTGACCTCAAGTTGTCTGAATTTTTCAGGAAAGCCCAGTATCAGATATTACTCGATCAGTATAATATAAAAATTACTAATAATAAACAACTACGGCAATTCTTTATCAAATGGAAATTGATGATTCTATCGCTTCCTGTAATTATTCAGAGGCAAATACTGGTAGCTTTCAAGAAGTCTGAGTGGTTCCAGCAGCAGCTACAGGTAGGAGAGTTCCCAAGAACATGGTCATTTGATTAGGTGGACGACGAGAGAGGGAATTTTTTATTAAAATATTTTTTATTTTTTTTTCTATAAGGCCCAAGAATCGCCTGGATATGGTAATATTGTTAATATGGAATGAGATCCAGTGGAGCAAGGTTATACTTCACTGGATTATATTGTGACCTCACATTTTTGATGGTATATTGTTTTTTGTTGGGATAGGTAAACTACCTTTTGAACATGGAATTTGCAATTTTTCAGTTTTTTCTTTGTCTAAAAAATTGAATAAAAAATATTTTAAAAAAAATAAAAAAAAATGTAAAGTGTGGTTCTCAGATATGGCATTGGCACTTTTGTGGGGATGGTACTGATTTAAGCTATGCCCCTGCCCAAAAGTACGTGTTACCAAGTTCCAGGGTATGAAGAATTAAAAAACAGGTTTACTGTAGCCTTGTAAGGCTGGCAGATAGTTGTATAGTTGACTCTTAGCCTAATGCATGAAAGTAGTATGCCAGTATCAATCTGGGGACATGTGCAAGATGATTGTGTTTAGGATAACTGTAGAATAGGGAGAGTTACATGTGATGATAGCCAGTGCTGAGATTGATGTGTATCATAGTAGTCAAAAAAACATAATTTATGTAAGAACTTACCTGATAAATTCATTTATTTCATATTAGTAAGAGTCCATGAGCTAGTGATGTATGGGATATACATTCCTACCAGCAGGGGCAAATTTTCCCAAACCTTAAAATGCCTATAAATACACCCCTCACCACACCGACAATTCAGTTTAACGAATAGCCAAGAAGTGGAGTGATAAGAAAGGAGCAGAAGCATCAAAAATAAGGAATTGGAATAATTGTGCTTTATACAAAAAAATCATAACTACCAAAAAAGGGTGAGCCTCATGGACTCTTGCTAATATGAAAGAAATGAATTTATCAGGTAAGTTCTTACATAAATTATGTTTTCTTTCATGTAATTATCAAGAGTCCATGAGCTAGTGAAGTATGGGATAGCAGATACCCAAGATGTGGAACTTCCACGCAAGAGTCACTAGAGAGGGAGGGATAAAATAAAGACAGCCAATTCCATTGAAAAATTAATCCACTACCCAAATCAAAAGTTTCAATTTTCATAATGAAAAAAACTGAAATTATAAGCAGAAGAATCAAACTGAAACAGCTGCCTAAAGTACTATTCTACCAAAAACTGCTTCTGAAGAAGAGAAAACATCAAAATGGTAGTAAAAGTATGCAAAGAAGACCAAGTCATTGCTTTGCAAATCTGATCAACAGAAGCTTCATTCTTAAAAGTCCAGGAAGTAGAAACTGACCTAGTAGAATGAGCCGTAATCCTCTGAGGCGGGGATTAACCCGACTCCAAATAAGCATGATGAATCAAAAGCTTTAACCAAGATGCCAAAGAAATGACAGAAGCCTTCTGACCTTTCCTAAAACCAGAAAAGATAACAAATAGACTAGAAGTCTGTCTGAAATCTGAGTAGCTTCAACATAATATTTCAAAACTCTTACCACATCCAAAGAATGTAAGAATCTTACCAAAGAATTCTTAGGATTAGGACACAAGGGACAATAATTCCTCTACCAATGTTGTTAGAATTCACAACTTTAAGTAAAAATTGAAATGAGGAAAGCAAAAACCACCTTATCCTGATGAAAAATCAGAAAAAGGAGATTCACAATAAAGAACAGATAATTCAAAAACTGTTCTAGCTGAAGAGATGTCTAAAAAGAACAATACTTTCCATGAAACTAATTAACGTCCAAAGAAAGCATATGCTCAAACAGAAGAGCCTGTAAAGCCTTCAGAACCAAATTAACACTCCAAGGAGGAGAAATTGGCTTAATGACAGGCTTGATACGAACCAAAGCCTGAACAAAACAATGAATATCAGAAAGATTTAGCAATTCTTACTGTGAAACAGCACAGGAAAAGCAGAGATTTGTCCTTTCAAGGAACATGCAGACAAAACCTTATGAAGAAACTATAAAATCCTAGGAATTCTAAAAGAATGCCAAGAGAATTCATAAGAAGAGCATCATGAGATGTAAATCTTCCAAACTCGATAATAAATCCTACTAGACACAGATTTACGAGCCTGCAACATAGTATTAATCACTGAGTCAGAGAAACTTCTATGACTAAGTACTAAGCGTTAAATTTTCATACCATCAAATTAATAATTTGAATTCCTGATGAAAAAAACGAATGTTAAGATATAAGGTCTGGCCTTAATGGAAGTAACCAAGATTGGCAACTGAACATCCGAACAAGAACCATATACCAAAACCTGTGTGGCCATGTGTTATAACCATAAAAAGGTTTGTTGCTCTTTTGCAGAATCTCCCCTAAATGTGGAGTCTCAGTTTTAGGGAAAGATATGCTGTGAGCGTATTTATATTGAAATGGATTAATGTCCCAAGTATAGAGTAACCTTTAGTAATATCTTAGGCATGTAATTTAGTATTTGTGGATATTTCCCAGAATAAATGTACAAGTAATCCAGTAAACAAAGTGACTTAAGCTTGGAAAACAAACAGTCCCGCATACAACCGTCTTCACACACTCACACAGGCAATATATTATATACAAGTATTTACATTGAGGATCCGGTTACATCAATGAGCGGAGTCTAAGCGGAGAAAGTGAAACTTTCCGGTATACAGGAGTATGGATATTATATCGCTTACCGGAGCTTCCAGCTGAAGATAGAAAGTGAGATTAGTGCGCTCAATACTCAGCGTCTGCAGCGTGTGGAGCGGAACGCTGTGTGAGTGTGACTTCCGGGTGTTGCGTAGGAGAGATCAGCTGGAGCAGGCTGAGCAGGAGAGTAGGGAGACACGGCAGATGATCCGGAATGAGAACAGAGACAGTGAAGGGGATTCCCAAATGAAGGTAATTCCTGGAAAGGAATTATAGCGAAATGACCTGAAGATTATGTAGAGAGGTTCAGAGTTTCAGAAATAAGTGTACTCTAAGAATCAACACCAATAATCAGGCAGGGATAAGGTGTTAATAGGTGGTTTATATAGAGAGAGGAAGTAGGTGGGAGGGATATACCTTAAAGGTATATCACACCATGCTGGAGCCACCAGCCACACCAAAGATTGCTCTCTGACGATTTTGAAAATCACTCTTAAAAGAAGAACCAGAGATGAAAAAATATAGGCAGATTGAAAATTCCAAGGAAGTGTCAATGCATACACTACTTCCGCCTGAGGATCCCCAGACCTGAATAGGCCCCTGGGAAGTTCCTTGTTTAGATGAGATGCCAACAGATCTATTTCTGAAAGCCCTCACATCTGAAAAATTGAAAAACATATCTGGGTAAAGAGACCATTCTCCAGGATGTAAAGCTTGATTAACAGAGATAATCTGCTTCCCAATTGTCTATACCTGGGGAAAAGACCACAGAAATTAAATAGGAGCTGGATTTAGCCCAAGCAAATATCTGAGATACTTCTGTAACAGCTTAAGGACTGATAGTCCCACCCTGATGATTGACATACGCCACAGTTGTGACATTGACTGTCTGAAAAAACAATAAACATCTCTTCTTCAAAAAGAAACCAAACTGAAGAACTCTGAAAATTCACGGAGTTCCAAAATATCAAATGGTAATCTCGCCTCCTGAGATTTCCAAACCCCTTGTGCTGACAGAGATCCTCAGACAGCCTCCCAACCTAAAAGACTCGCATCTGTAGAGATCATGGTCCAGGTTGAAAGAACCGAAGAGATCTGTAGAACTAAATGATGGTGATCTTTACCACCGAATCAAAGATAGTTAAACATTAGGATTCAAAGATATAAAAAGTGATATCCTACAATCCCTGCACCATTATTCAGCATAAGAAACTGGAAAGGTTTCCAATGAAATGAGCAAAGGGAATCGAATCCAATGCTGCAGCCATGAAACCTAAAACTTTCATGCATATATAGCAACTTGAAGGAAATAATAGAGACTGAAGGTTACGACAAACAGAACCCAATAAACTTGTCACTTGTCTGTTAGAGACAAAAACATTGACACAATCTATCTGGAAACCTAAAAAAGGTGACCCTTGTGTGAGGAATCAAGGAGCTTTTGATAAAAAGATCCTCTAACCATGTCTTGAAGAAACAATAACGTTGAATCATATCAGATTCCACAGAACGAAAAGACTGAGCCAGTACCACAATACCTTCCAAATAAGGAACACTGAGAACCTTGAAAAGCTTCTTAGAGCTGTCGCTAGACCAGAAGGAAAAGCAACAAATTGGTAATGCTTGTAAAAAAAGAGAATCTCAGAAAATAAAAATAATCTGAATGAAAACAGAAAATGAAGATATGCATCTATTGTATCTATTGTAAACAAATAATGTCATCACTGACCAAAAAGGCAGAATAGACCATATAAACACCATTCTAAAAGATGGTACACTTATATGACAATTCAAAAATATTTTCTATCTTTGGAAAAATTAATAGTCCTGAATAAAACCCCAAAACCCAGTTCCTAAAATGAAACTGGAATAAATACCCCAGAAAACTCCAGGTCTGAGCAGCGCTTGAGCCCCAACGGGTGACCAGCCGCACTTCACCAGTACCCAAAACATATAGGTCTGAAACACACTTCAGGAAAGTGTTAGTCTTACTGGAATAGCTGGAATACGATAGAGAAAAAAGACTTCTCACAGACAGTTTTACTCTGAATCCTATTCTGCACCCAAAGTCTAAGAAGTTTGGACCGAATAGAACCAAACAAATTTCAAAAAAGACTTAACCTGCCCCATACCAGCCAAGCTGGAATAAGAACCGCACCTACATGCAAATTTAGGGAGCTGACTTTGAACTTTTAAAAGGCTTAATTGAATGAAGTAAAAAACTTCCAATTATAAACATGTTACTTGGGGAAGAATTCAGGATTTCGTTCCTTAGTAAGAACAGAAAGCTAATATAAGCTTAAAGTTTTAGTCTTAGAACTCAATCTTGAAGCCCAGAGTAACAGTTAAAGAATTGAATCCAATTATGAACCAAATAATTGATTATCTTGGAGAAAAGAAATATGGATTTTAGAAATCAAATTAGCATTCCAAGATTGAAATCACAAAGTTATTCTAGCTAAAATAGCTAAAGACATAGATTAAACCTCATTTGCGAAAATATTTAATAAAATGACAACACAAATTAAATTATTAGCATGTTAATCAAGTTAAAGGACCAGTCAACACACTGGACTTGCACAATCAACAAATGCAAGATAACAAGACAATGCAATAGCACTTAGTCTGAACTTCAAATGAGTAGTAGATTTTGTCCTTTTAACAATGCTAAACAAATCATAATCCGATACTTGATCTTAAAGTATCCAACCAGAAAGATGAAGCAATTGCAACATCAGCCAAATAAATTACAGGTCTAAGAAAAGTACCTGAAAATAATTTTCCTTATGTAAGATACAACCATCTGAAGGAAAAAAATAAATACTATTTGCTATAAGAATAATAGTATATTTTAGCAGGAGTAGAGATAGCCCCATTAACTTGGGGAATCTTTCCTCAAAACTGAAAACTAACTGCCGGCAAAGAATACAATTTAAAAACCTTAAAGAAGGACTAAAAGAAATTCTCAGCCTATTCCATTCCTTAGTATCAGGAACTGGAAAAAAACCTCTAAAGAAACCACAGAAGATAAATAAGCAGAATTTAAATGTTAGCTAAAATCAAAAGAACTAGTTACTTCAATATCCAAAATAATCAACACCTTTTGAACAAAGAACAAATGTACTCTATTAAAAAATAAAAAAGTAGATTTGTTAGTGTCAATATCTGATGAAGAAAAATTCTGAATGAGAAAAACACCATCAGAGAAGGATAATTCATTATGTTGTTGGTCATTTGAAACTTCATCAACTAAAAAAGAAGTTTGAAAAAGACCTAAAAATTTTATTAGAAGGCGGGATGTCAGACAAAGCCTTTAAAATAGAATCAGAAAAATATTCTTATAAATTTCTAAGTATATCTTGTACATAAGATGTAAAAAGAATAGAAATATATAAAGCATAAATACTAATGGATTCTGCATGTAAAAGTTTATCATGATAACTTTTTACAAACCATAGCTAAAGATAAACATTCATAACATTAAAATAAATGAACTTAGCTTTGGTAGGACTGATATCAGTCAACAGGAATCCCTCAGCATTTCTTGATACAGGAACAGTGTTTGAAATATCTTGCAATATTTAATAGAAAAAAACAACATATAAAGCAAAATTATCAAATTCCTTAAATGACAGTTTCAGTAATGGGAAAAAAAATGCAAAACAAACAAGCCTCTAGTAACCAGAAGCAACAAAAAAACATAATTTATGTAAGAACTTACCTGATAAATTCATTTCTTTCATATTAGCAAGAGTCCATGGACTCTTGCTAATATGAAATAAATGAATTTATCAGGTAAGTTCTTACATAAATTATGTTTTCTTTCATGTAATTAGCAAGTCCATGAGCTAGTGACGTATGGGATAATGAATACCCAAGATGTGGATCTTCCACGCAAGAGTCACTAGAGAGGGAGGGATAAAATAAACGCAGCCAATTCCGCTGAAAAATAATCCACACCCCAAAACAAAGTTTAAATTTTATAATGAAAAAAACTGAAATTATAAGCAGAAGAATCAAACTGAAACAGCTGCCTGAAGTACTTTTCTACCAAAGACTGCTTCAGAAGAAGAGAACACATCAAAATGGTAGAATTTAGTAAAAGTATGCAAAGAAGACCAAGTTGCTGCTTTGCAAATCTGATCAACCGAAGCTTCATTCCTAAATGCCCAGGAAGTAGAGACTGACCTAGTCGAATGAGCTGTAATCCTTTGAGGCGGAGTTCTACCTGACTCAACATAAGCATGATGAATCAAAGACTTTAACCAAGATGCCAAAGAAATGGCAGAAGCATTCTGACCTTTCCTAGAACCAGAAAAGATAACAAATAGACTAGAAGTCTTTCGGAAATCTTTAGTAGCTTCAACATAATATTTCAAAGCTCTAACTACATCCAAAGAATGCAACGATCTTTCCTTAGAGTTCTTAGGATTAGGACACAATGAAGGAACCACAATTTCTCTACTAATGTTGTTAGAATTCACAACCTTAGGTAAAAATTTAAATGAAGTTCGCAACACCGCCTTATCCTGATGAAAAATCAGAAAAGGAGACTCACAAGAAAGAGCAGATAATTCAGAAACTCTTCTAGCAGAAGGGATGGCCAAAAGAAACAAAACTTTCCAAGAAAGTAATTTAATATCCAGCGAATGCATAGGTTCAAATGGAGGAGCTTGAAGAGCCCCCAGAACCAAATCCAAACTCCAAGGAGAAGAAATTGACTTAATGACAGGTTTTATACGAACCAAAGCTTGTACAAAAAAATGAATATCAGGAAGATTAGCAATCTTTCTGTGAAAAAGAACAGAAAGAGCAGAGATTTGTCTTTTCAAGGAACTTGTAGACAAACCTTTATCCAAACCATCCTGAAGAAACTGTAAAATTCTAGGAATTCTAAAAGAATGCCAAGAAAAATGATGAGAAGAACACCAAGAAATGTAAGCCTTCCAGACTCAATAATATATCTTCCTAGATACAGATTTACGAGCCTGTAACATAGTATTAATTACGGAGTCAGAGAAACCTCTATGACTGAGAATCAAGCGTTCAATCTCCATACCTTCAAATTTAAGGATTTGAGATCCTGATGGAAAAAAGGACCTTGCGATAGAAGGTCTGGTCTTAACGGAAGAGTCCACGGTTGGCAAGTAGCCATCCGTACAAGATCCGCATACCAAAACCTGTGAGGCCATGCTGGAGCCACCAGCAGAACAAACGAATGCTCCTTTAGAATCTTGGAAATCACTCTTGGAAGAAGAACTAGAGGCGGAAAGCTATAGGCAGGATGATACTTCCAAGGAAGCGACAATGCATCCACTGCTTCCGTCTGAGGATCCCTGGATCTGGACAGATACCTGGGAAGCTTCTTGTTTAGATGGAAAGCCATCAGATCTATTTCTGGAAGTCCCCACATTTGAACAATCTGACGAAATACCTCTGGGTGAAGAGACCATTCGCCCGGATGTAATGTTTGGCGACTGAGATAATCCGCTTCCCAATTGTCTATACCTGGGATATGAACTGCAGAAATTAGACAGGAGCTGGATTCCGCCCATACAAGTATTCGAGATACTTCTTTCATAGCCAGAGGACTGTGAGTCCCTCCTTGATGATTGACATATGCCACGGTTGTGACATTGTCCGTCTGAAAACAAATGAACGACTCTCTCTTTAGAAGAGGCCACGACTGAAGAGCTCTGAAAATCGCACAGAGTTCCAAAATGTTGATTGGTAATCTCGCCTCCTGAGATTCCCAAACCCCTTGTGCTGTCAGAGACCCCCATACAGCTCCCCAACCTGTCAGACTTGCATCTGTTGAAATCACAGTCCAGGTCGGAAGAACAAAAGAAGCCCCCTGAACTAAATGAAGGTGGTCTGTCCACCACGTCAGAGAGTGTCGTACAATCAGTTTTAAAGATATTAATTGTGATATCTTTGTATAATCCCTGCACCACTGGTTGAGCATACAGAGCTGAAGAGGTCGCATGTGAAAACGAGCAAAGGGGATCGCGTCCGATGCAGCAGTCATAAGACCTAGAATTTCCATGCATAAAGCTACCGAAGGGAATGATTGAAACTGAAGGTTTTGACAAGCTGAAACCAATTTCAGACGTCTCTTGCCGTCAGCGATAGAGTCATGGACACTGAATCTATCTGGAAACTTAAAAAGGTTACCCTTGTCTGAGGAATCAACGAACTCTTTGGTAAATTGATCCTCCAACCATGTTCTCGAAGAAACTATACAAGTCGATTCGTATGAGATCCTGCTAAATGTGAAGACTGAGCAAGTACCAAGATATCGTCCAAATAAGGAAATACCACAATACCCTGTTCTCTTATTACAGATAGAAGGGCACCGAGAACCTTTGTAAAAATCCTTGGAGCTGTTGCTAGGCCAAACGGCAGAGCCACAAACTGGTAATGCTTGTCTAGAAAAGAGAATCTCAGAAACTGATAGTGATCTGGATGAATCGGAATATGCAGATATGCATCCTGTAAATCTATTGTGGACATATAATGCCCTTGCTGAACAAAATAGTCCTTATAGTTACCATTTTGAATGTTGGAATCCTTACATAGCGATTCAATATTTTAAAATCCAGAACTGGTCTGAAGGAATTCTCCTTCTTTGGTACAATGAAGAGATTTGAGTAAAAACCCCAGCCCCTGTTCCAAAACTGGAACTGGCACAATTACTCCAGCCAACTCTAGATCTGAAACACATTTCAGAAATGCTTGAGCCTTCACTGGATTTATTGGGACACGGGAAAGAAAAAATCTTTTTGCAGGAGGCCTTATTTTGAAGCCTATTCTGTACCCTTGTGAAACAATGTTCTGAATCCAAAGATTGTGAATCGAATTGATCCAAATTTCTTTGAAAAATCGTAATCTGCCCCCTACCAGCTGGGCTGGAATGAGGGCCGCACCTTCATGTGGACTTGGAAGCTGGCTTTGGCTTTCTAAAAGGCTTGGATTTATTCCAGACTGGAGATGGTTTCCAAACTGATACCGCTCCTGTAGGGGAAGGATCAGGTTTTTGTTCCTTATTGTGACGAAAGGAACGAAAACGATTAGCAGACCTAAATTTACCCTTAGATCTTTTATCTTGTGGTAAAAAAGTTCCTTTCCCCCCAGTAACAGTTGAAATAATAGAATCCAACTGTGAACCAAACAATGTATTACCTTGGAAAGAAAGGGAAAGCAAAGTTGACTTAGAAGACATATCAGCATTCCAGGTTTTAAGCCATAAAACTTTTCTAGCTAAAATAGCTAAAGACATATACCTGACATCAACCCTAATGATATCAAAAATGTCATCACAAATAAAGTTATTAGCATGTTAAAGAAGATTAACAATGCTATGAGTATTATGATCTGTTACATGTTGTGCTAAAGCTTCCAACCAGAAAGTTGAAGCTGCAGCAACATCCGCCAAAGATATAGCAGGTCTAAGAAGATTACCTGAACATAAGTAAGCTTTTCTTAGAAAGGATTCAATTTTTCTATCTAAAGGATCCTTAAAGGAAGTACTATCTGCCATAGGAATAGTAGTACGTTTAGCAAGAGTAGAGATAGCCCCATCAACCTTAGGGATTTTGTCCCAAAACACAAATCTGTCAGATGGCACAGGATATAATTGCTTAAACCTTTTAGAAGGAGTAAATTAATTACCCAAATTATTCCATTCCCTGGAAATTACTTCAGAAATAGCATCAGGGATGGGAAAAAACTCCGGAATAACTACTGGAGGTTTAAAAACCGTATTCAAACGTTTAGATTTAGTATCAAGAGGACCAGATTCCTCTATTTCTAATGCAATTAAGACTTCTTTAAGTAAAGAGCGAATAAATTCCATTTTAAATAAATATGAAGATTTATCAGTATCAACCTCTGAAACAGAATTCTCTGAACCAGAAAAATCATTATCAGAAACAGAATCAGAATGATGATGTTCATTTAAAAATTCATCTGAAAAATGAGAAGTTTTAAAAGACCTTTTACGTTTACTGGAAGGAGGAATAACAGACATAGCCTTCTTAATAGATTTAGAAACAAAATCTCTTATGTTAACAGGAACACCCTGAATATTAGATGTTGATGGAACAGCAACAGGTAATGGAACATTACTAAAGGAAATATTATCTGCATTAACAAGTTTGTCATGACATTCATTACAAACAACAGCCGGAGGAACAGTTACCACAAGTTTACAACAAATACACTTAACTTTGGTAGATACAGCATCAGGCAGCAATTTTCCAGAAGTATCTTCTGATTCAGGGTCAATCTGAGACATCTTGCAATATGTAAAATTGATCAAATTCCTTAAATGACAGTTTCAGGAAGGGGAAAAAAATGCCAATGAACAAGCTTCTAGCAACCAGAAGCAAATAAACAATGAGACTTAAATAATGTGGAGACAATAATGACGCCCATATTTTTTAGCACCAAAAAAGACGCCCACATTATTTGGCGCCTAAATGCTTTAAGCGCCAAAAATGACGCCACATCCGGTGACGCCGACATTTTTGGCGCAAAAACTTCAAAATAATTTAGCAACTTCCAGCGGCAAGTATGACTCAGGAAATGACAAAGAAAATTTTTGCGCCAAAAAAGTCCGCGCCAAAATCGACGCAATAAAAAGAAGCATTTTCAGACCCCGCGAGCCTAACAGCCCACAGGAAAAAAGTCAAATTTAAAGGTAAGAAAAATTGATTATTCATATGCATTATCCCAATAATGAAACTGACTGTCTGAAAAAAAGGAATGTTGAACATCCTGAATCAAGGCAAATAAATGTTTAAACACATATATTTAGAACTTTATATAAAAGTGCCCAACCATAGCTTAGAGTGTCACAAAAATAAGACTTACTTACCCCAGGACACTCATCTACATGTAGTAGAAAGCCAAACCAGTACTGAAACGAGAATCAGTAGAGGTAATGGTATATATAAGAGTATATCGTCGATCTGAAAAGGGAGGTAAGAGATGAATCTCTATGACCGATAACAGAGAACCTATGAAATAGACACCGTAGAAGGAGATCATTGAATTCAAATAGGCAATACTCTCTTCACATCCCTCTGACATTCACTGCACACTGAGAGGAAAACCGGGCTCCAGCCTGCTGCGAAGCGCATATCAACGAAGAATCTAGCACAAACTTACTTCACCACCTCCATGGGAGGCAAAGTTTGTAAAACTGATTTATGGGTGTGGTGAGGGTGTATTTATAGGCATTTTGAGGTTTGGGAAACTTTGCCCCTCCTGGTAGGAATGTATATCCCATACGTCACTAGCTCATGGACTCTTGCTAATTACATGAAAGAAAATGAGACTTAAATAATGTGAAAAAAGTGGCGCTAAGTATAATGCCCACATTTTTTGGCGCAAAAAAACATCTGTAACACACATGCGTCAAAAAATGACGCAACCATGAACAAACTTCCGGCGTCAACTATGGCGCCGGAAATGACAAAAAGTTTGCGCCAAAAAAGACGCAATAAATTAAAGCATTTTCTGCCCTCGCGAGCCTAACAGCCCGCAAGGAAAAATGTCAATTTGAATATTTTTAAGGTAAGAAAAAATATTAATTCATAAGCATTTTCCCAAAAAAATTAAACTGACAGTCTGAAAGAAGGAATACTGAATATCCTGAATCATGGCAAATATAAGTTTAAAACATATATTTAGAACTTTACATATAAAGTGCCCAACCATAGCTTAGAGTGTCATAAATAAAATAAGACTTACTTACCCTAAGACACTCATCTACATATAGTAGATAGCCAAACCAGTACTGAAACGAGAATCAGTAGAGGTAATGGTATATAAGAGTATATCGTCGATCTGAAAAGGGAGGTAGGAGAAGAAATCGCTACGACCGAAAACAGAGAACCTATGAAATAGATCCCCTAGAGGAAGACCATTGTATTCAAATAGGCAATACTCTCTTCACATCCCTCTGACATACACTGCAATTCTGAGAGGAAAACCGGGCTTCAGCCTGCTGCGAAGCGCATATTAACGTAGAATCTAGCACAAACTTACTTCAACACCTCCATGGGAGGCAAAGTTTGTAAAACTGAATTGTGGGTGTGGTGAGGGGTGTATTTATAGGCATTTTAAGGTTTGGGAAACTTTGCCCCTCCTGGTAGGAATGTATATCCCATACGTCACTAGCTCATGGAGTCTTGCTAATTACATGAAAGAAATAAATAAAATGGAAATAGTAATAGCTAGCAGCATTAAAATATTATGATGCTTGGATAACGAACAGCAACAAATAAACCAAACCAAACCAAAATCAGCAGGTTCTCCCGTTAGGTTAAGTATCATTCTGCAGAGTATGTACTACGATACACAGATACACACTTATCTAGATCCCCCAGGCTGCAATAAATTGGGTTTTCATTGCTTTGATGGAATTTACAGTTTGGATTATATAACAGTCTATAGAGTGTTACCAGGATTAAACTGCCAAATTGGTACTCTCAGCTATACAGAATGACATAACTATAGCAATCCCATTTACCTCGCATAAGAAGTCTAAATGCATATAAGGTGTTGGTATTTTTCAGGGTGACTAGCACTAATCAAGTAAATCTTCAAACTGTCACTGATTATCCAAAGTGGCTCAGTCTCTGGGATATACCCAAATACAAACCAAATGGGGTGAATTTGCGGGCAAGTAATAGCGGATTTGAATACGGCAAATTACATAAGTAGCGCACTAGCCCGTAGTTATGAGAATCCAGCGATCTGTCAGTCTATGCCCTTTGCTCTGCAGTCAAATTTTAAAGAGTCTCTGACAAGGTGGCCGTCCTGTTTCGCAGTTGATCTGAGGTGCACCAAATAGTATACGGATCCGCCAGATTTCTCTGTGTATGTGTGTATGCTCTCACTGGGAATCCCATGACATGTGTTAACAAATGTAGGTTGGATCTTTCCCTCATGTATGCACAATGTGCACTTATCCGGATCTCCGGTTGCATTAAGAACCAAACTGCTGCCTGTATGGCTAAGCATGGAGGGTCAGCCTGTTGAGGAGTTTCCGCAGTGTTGTCTCTCAGAGCTGGTTTTGAACTGCAGCAGTTAGACACACACGGCAGGGGGGGAATCCATGGTTTACGTGATGGCGATCCGCCATCGTATGAATCCGGCAGTGAATCATCCAGCCACATGGCGTCTTTTGCAGAGTCGCATCTTGACTGTTGCTGACATTGCAAAGCTTTGTTGTCAGATAAGGTGCTATTTACCAGTATCTGGGTTTCATCAATTTCTGTAAAAGAGGGTCTATTGATTGCCTGAACTGCTTCATGTAGGGATTCATAGCTTAGAAGTAAATGATCAAAAACAGGCAGAAAGGCTGTGTCCTTTTCTGCTTGCATTGTTAGTCCTTTATGTATTATAATTTAGTAAATTGCCTTCCGGGGGAGAAGAGATTAGTATGCTTCTATCCGCTGAGGTTTCCCGGACAGCCTGCCTGTCAAGGGAGGTGCAGATGGCATAGAAGGATGGCAAAATTGCTGAAGTTATAGGAGATTTTCTTCAGAGCTAAAGAAGCTCACCGCCATCTTCTAAGGCCGCCCACCGGAAGTCATCCAATCTATTTTTTATAGATAAAATTTCCTCATTAATATTGCATGATGTCTCATTTCTATATTTTTTTATAATCTCTATCAGCCCTTTAGAGGCATTAAATAGTATTCTTTCCCATTCTTCTTGATGTACATCACTTAATTGAAAGGTGCAGGATTTTTTTAAATTTTAATCCTCTAGGTATAAGCTCTTTATCCAAATATCTATCTAAGAATATGAGTTCCATTTTTTGTCTCAACTCTTTATTCATATTTTTCTCAAGTTCATTTATAAGTTTATTGACATCAATCCTTTCATGTTCCCCTGATGTACTAGGTTTATCTTTTACATCTAATTCGGATAAAAGTTTATCTCTATAGGAAAATATTTCCATCACCCTCAAGCTGCTTATTTATTTATTGGAAGTGATAGATATGTAGCAAAAAAAGGGGGTTAAATAAACTAGCGCTTAAGAGTTAATATCCCTTGCCTTATTCTCCTACTATCTACTTCCCAGATAGAAAGGTGTATAAAGTGAAAAAGTTATGGAGATTAGGCGCTTAATCTGCAAAAGGGATAAAGGTGTGTATGAAAGTCGTTAGCTAAATATGTAAAAAAACTGGACCTTGGACAGAATAAGTGAAAAATTCTTCTACAATTTATTTTCAAAATAAAAACATGATAATACCAAGATAAAATAAATCACAATCCCAACACTATATCGATCAATCCATAACATTTCTAAAATTCAGATATACATTTGTTTCATACACCAATAAAAGGATTTATCTACTCTTTTGTATCCTTTGTTCAAAGATTTTAGATAGAATGTTTTCTTTTATTTCAATACAATTAATAATATTTGTCTCTATTAAATATTTTATATCTATATTTCATCAACTTTAAAATTACAAATATGTAGCAAAAACTAACAATTAGTTAAAACAATTTAAATGCAAGACTGATTATAAATGGTGTCCCCACAATGGCTGTTTACTTATATTGGTTGTAATTTTGTGTATCTAAAAAGTTCATCAAAGCATTTGTAAGTAATTGGAGATAAATCTGTGTTCTTTATCCTTATATTTATGTTGTGATAAATTACGGTTTCACAGACTGTCTAGTTTGCATTTCGTGTGCATAAAAGCCATGACTGGCCTGATATGGGGGGGGGGGGTAAAGACATGGACCCTTTGGGGCTGACTTGGCTCCCCCTCAAAGCCAAAAGAATAATCCTCTGGCCAGGTATCTTGCCAGGGCTCGTCTGACAATGTTGGTGGCATCACGTCTGGGTCCTCAACAGAGGCAATCCAACCCAGCTCATGCCTTGGAGCATACTGTTCTTGTTCCTGCATTCCTCAGACTGGTGGTGGAGGTGGATGCATTCCTCAGACTGGTGGTGGAGGTGGATGCATGCCTGTTTGCACCCTGGTGACAGGAGGTTCTGTGGAGGAGTCAAATGATGAGAGGGATTAGTACAATCATATATATGTCCATGTGTGCATACAATGTACATTTATGCATGCTAGGGCCTATACTCATTCTCATGTAAAACTCTATAACATGCATGTGCACATTGTGATTTATGATATGAGGGATTTTAATATGCAAAGTATACATGTATGTGTTTCATACAATAGTTATGTGTACATGTCAGTGATGGAGAAAATGTTTTCTTTAAGTGACACTATGGTCACACAATTTCCTTTAGCCTGATGTAGGCACATAGCGTGCTTTCTTGAGCTAAAAGTATTGTGATGGCTATAGTGTCCATGTAGTGTCTACATGTGACTTGTGGTCTGTGTTACTCTGAGACATGTTAGTATTTCACTATTCCACCTCATATCATGAATTTCAATGTGTTAAGTAGCATTAAATGAATATTAAACCCATTTTTATTCTTTCATGATTCAGCTAGAACATGCAATTTTAAACAACTTTCTAATTTAATTCCATTACCTAATTTGCTTCATTCTCTTGATATTCTTTGCTGAAAAGCATATCTAGATAGGCTCAGAAGCTGCTGATTGGTGGCTGCACATCAATGCCTCATGTGATTGGCTCACCCATGTGCATTGATATTTCATAAACAAAGAATATCAGAATAATTAAGCAAATTAGATAATAGAAGTAAATTGGGATGTTGTTTAAAACTGTATTCTCTATCTGAATAATGAAATAAAAAGATTTGGTTTAATGTCCCTTTAATGTAAAAAATATTATTGTAGACGTTTTTGTTAGTAGGCCAAATACCATGCTCCTCATTGTGTACATGAATGTGTGACATTAAAGGATGTTATATCTCAAATACATATAATACTGGTGTGTGGGATGTTACTCACCAGCATGCTGTGCTGATGTTGCAGCCCCTGAGTCACGAGCCCCTGGAAGTCCACGGACTGCTGTGATACTCAGGGACCTGCATATCATCTCCTGCCATGTGTTGTATTCAGCTTCCAGGGGTGGACCACCTCCTGTTCCCCTCTGGTGCATGGCTTCTTGGCCCATCTTCTCCTTCACCCACCTCTTACAATCGTTCCACCTTTTTTTAAGGCCCTCGACAGTCCTCCTCTGCAGGGCCACGCTGTTTACTGCTTCCTCGACCAACAGCAATGCATTCTTACGCCTTTGGCCAACTCCTTTGCCCTTCTCCTGGCCAAAGAGTGCACTGTGGTTGTCCATGACGGCCTGGACTAGCGCAAAATTCTCATCGAACGAGAAGTTCGGGCATCTCATGCGCTCATCGTCTGTGGCCGCCTGGCTTCCTCCCTGGGATGTCCCTGGTGTGGGTTCCTCCCTATCGTCTCCCTCCTCCCCCCTTCTGTCCCCATGTGCACCCTTTGTCCCTCTTCTAAGTGTGCCTGGTCTTGGGGCAACCCCACTCCCATCATCTCTTCTGGCTCTCCCACTCAACTTACTCCCTGACGGGGACCCTGCTGCTCCTCCTGTCCACTACAATAATCCTCTCCCTGCAACTCCTCTCATCCCCCCCGCCCTACCTCTCCCTGCCATCCTCACACTACACACACTCACACACAATCACACCCAAACACTCAGCCTATCACACTGTAAAATATAAATAAAATGTGTGAGGTGTTATAAAAAACAAAGTGTTGTGTATTTTGTATGTGTGTATGCAAAATATGTGCAATATGTAAAAAAAAAAGTGTAAGTAAATGTACAGGCTCACCCAAACAAAAATCCGACCTAACTAACTTTTATGATCTGTGCCTCTCTCACTGCTCTTACTAAATAACTGAACTCACTGTAGTGTGCTGTAGCTCCAAGAACCAACCAAACACGCTAAAGAAAATGGCGGCTGCGCATGGGTTTATGTATGAATTTTGAATAGCGTAATTACATGGCACATCTTTTAGAACTGGCGGTTATTTTTCACGATTCTTAGCCTAATTTGCATAAAACTATTCTTTATTGAGACTTTACATGAAAAAAATACTGTCGTAAGTAGTTGTGACGACTAAAATGTGTATTTGCGCACATTTTAGATGATCGCCGGTTTTTCATACTTATGCCAGTTTAGCATCTGACGGCGCAGTATATGTGATAGCTCGAGTTGCGAGGTGAAAATACTGGCGGCGCAGGTTCCCTTGCTTGCGCCGAAAACTATGCCGTATATTGGATCGCGCCCAAGGCTTTTTAGCCCCCAGAGAACCCGACACACCTATACATGGGTGGTATCACTGTACCCAGGAGATGCTGCTGAAGACATATTAGGGTGTTATTTGGCAGTAACCCTTAACATTATCAGTAAATGTAATCTTAAATTGCTATTTTGTCAAAAAATCTAATTATTTTTTTTTTTTCCAAACTTTGGCATCAATTGGTGGTAAAATGGTTGCATGAAAAACGTCAAAATACCCCAAGTTTAATACCTTAGGTTGTCTTCTTTTAAAAAATATATACATTTGAAGAGTTATTCAGGGATTACTGACAGATATTGGTGTTACAATGTAACTATCGCCAATTTTGAAAAAAAATGAAATAATGAAATATGTTTTGAAATAGCAAAGTGCTACTTGTACTTATTGCCCTATAACTTGCAAAAAAAGCAAAGAACATGTAAACATTGGGTATTTCTAAACTCAAGACAAAATTTAGAAACTGTTTAGCATTGGTATTTTATGGTGGTTGTAGATGTGTGAGAGATTTTGGGGCTCAAAGTTAGAAAAAGTGCGTTTTTTTTTTCAATTTTTTCCACATATTTTATAAGATATGATGAAAATAATGGTATCTTTAGAATGTCCATTTAATGGAGAGAAAAACGGTATATAATATGTGTGGGTACAGTAAATGAGTAAGAGGAAAATTACAGTTAAACACACACATCGCAGAAACTCAAAAATAGCCTTGGTCCCAGATGGTCAACAAATTGAAAAGTGGTCTGGTCACTAAGGGGTTAAAATATTGTAATTTCTTTTTTATTTTCTGTAATTTAATGTTTTTTTTTGTAATTTAGTTTATTTAATTTAATTGTATTTAATTGTAGGTAGTTTAGGTAATTAATTTAATTATAGAGTAGTGTTAGGTGTAATTTTAACTTAGGTTAGGGTTTATTTTACAGGTAATTTTGTATTTATTTTAGCTAGGTAGTTATTAAATAGTTAATAACTATTTAATAACTATTGTACCTAGTTAAAATAAATACAAAGTTGCCTGTAAAATAAAAACAAATCCTAAAATAGCTATAATGTAACTATTAGTTATATTGTAGCTATATTAGGGTTTATTTTATAGGTAAGTATTTAGTTTTAAATAGGAATAATTTATTTAATGATAGTAATTAGGTGGCCAGCAACAAAGTTGCAGGACAACCTATTGTTATTGTTCGGATTATTAGGTGGCCATGCAACGAAGTTGCAGGACAACCTATTGTTATTGTCAGGATTATTATTATTATTATTATTTTTTTTTTTTTTTTTTTTATTATTATTATTATTATTCCGCCACTTTTTCTATTGCCCATAACTTTTGAACTGCTAAAGCAAAGCTCTTGAAATCAGGTATGCTAGTACAGCCTATTGCTCTGCTACATCTCATGCAATATTGAACTCATAGGTCATAAGGTAACGCAGCCATATTGCTTTTTGCGACAAATTTCGATAAACGCTTAATAATCTTTATCTCCAGAACTGCTAATGTTACAACTTTGAAACTTGCTGTGCTCATTGCTGCTATGAACTAGATTTGCCATTGCTCAACAGAAGTGCCTTGGTCACATGATATAGCAGCCATCTTGCATTTTGCGAAAATCTTTAAAAATCTTCTTCTCTTAAACTGCTTAGTGCAATAAAGCGCAATTTTGCACATATGCTCCTTGCAAGGTCCTCTACAAAGTTTGTTAAAATTGCGATTTTTCCATAATCAACATGGCTGCTGTGAGACAATAACCTTTTTATCGCCATTTAATTGCGTAATTTTGCACTTTATACGTTAGTTTTACAATGTTTAACAATATTACAGTGTAATAGACACATGATTACACATAGTCATAACCCTTAAAGACAATATTGCAGTTAAAATTCGCATTGCGCAATCGCCTTCGTGAAATAAAACATTTGCAAATTTTCATGAAACTTCTGCAAATTGTAGAGGTCTATAGTGAGCATTAGTATGTGCAATTTGAAAGCCATACATTGCATAGCTTGGCGGCCATTTTGTTTCGTATGCGCCATTTTTAAAAACTATAAAAATCTTCTTCTCCGAAACCGCTTATGGGACAGACTTGAAATTTTGTTTATAGAGTTATCTTATGACTAACATTCAGATTTGTTCAAGAGAAGTTGATACGTCATGTGGTTTGGCAGCCATTTTGAATTGTTCAAAATTGCTTAACAATATTTTTAAACTAATAATAAAACAAAAACCGTTTTACAAAAATGCTTTATTTTTGCCATGTTTATTGACATCTATAGTGAGCACTATTGTGCGTAATATGGAGGCTGTATATCTTACGATCGGGCAGCCATCTTGGTTTACGCGAACATTTCGAAAGTCTATTTTCTCTGCAACCGCTTATGTAAGAACTGTGAAATTTGCTGTACTGTCTTATATTGTCACCTAGATTCAGAATTGCTCATTAGGAGAGAATCAGTCACATGATGCGGCAGCAATATCGGTTTTATGTTTATCGTAATTATTTGTAATTCAATACTGCCTCTTTTGAGTCAATTGCTCACAAAACACAAATTACTTATGCTAAACTCTTGAAATCAGGTATGCTGGTACAGCCTATTGCAATGCTTTATCTCATGCAATATTGAACTCATAGGTCATAAGGTTACGCAGCCATATTGTTTTTTGCGACAAATTTCGAGAACTGCTTAATAATCTTTAGCCCTGGAACTGCTTATGTTGCAACTTTGAAACTTGCTGTGCTTAGTTCTGCTATGACCTAGATTTGCCATTGCTCAACAGAAGTGCCTTGGTCACATGATGTAGCAGCCATCTTGCATTTTGCGAAAATCTTTAAACATCTTCTTCTCTTAAACCGCTTAGTGCAATAAAGTGCAATTTTGCACATATGCTCCTTGCAAGGTCCTCTACCAAGTTTGTTAAAATTGCGATTTTTCCATAATCAACATGGCTGCTGTGAGACATTAACCTTTTTATCGCCATTTAAAAGCATAATTTTGCACTTTATACATTAGTTTTACAATATTTAACAATATTACAGTGTAATAGACACATGATTACACATAGTCATAACCCTTAAAGACAATATTGCAGTTAAAATTCGCATTGCGCAATCGTCTTTGTGAATTAAAACATTTGCAAATTTTCATGAAACTTCTGCAAATTGTAGAGGTCTATAGTGAGCATTAGTATGTGCAATTTGAAAGCCATACATTGCATAGATTGGCGGCCATTTTGTTTCATATGCACTTAAAAGCTACAAAAATCTTCTTCTCCTAAACCGCTTATGGCACAGACTTGAAAATTTGTTTACAGAGTTATGTTATGACTAACATTCAGATTTGTTCAAGAGAAGTTGATAGGTCATGTGGTTTGGCAGCCATTTTGAATTGTTCAAAAACGCTTAACAATATTTTTAAATTATTAATAAAACAACAAACAATTTACAAAAATGCTTTATTTTTGCCATGTGTATTGACATCTATATAGAGAACTATTGTGCTTAATATGGAGGCTTTATATTATATGATCTGGCAGCCATTTTGTTTTACGTGAAAATTTCGAAAATCTATTTTCTCTGCAACCACTTATGTTAGAACTGTGAAACTTGCTGTATAACCTTATATTGTGACCTAGATACACAGTTGTTCATGTTGATGGAATTAGTTACAAGCTGTGGCAGCCATATTGATTTACGCGAAAATTTTGAAAATGTGATTTCTTGGCAACCGCTTATGTTAAATCTTTGAAATTTGCTGTATAGCTATATATTGTGACTTAGCAGCTTGTATGCCATTGCAAGTCGATGCGCATGGCCACCTCTATCGCTGCTTGCAGCTATATTTATTATTATTATTCTTTTTATTCCGCCAAGCTTTGTTTTCAATTGCCCATAACTGCTTAACTGTTTTTGCAAAGCTCTTAAAATCAGGTATGCTGGTACAGCCTATTGCTGTGCTACATCTCATGCAAAATTGAACTCATAGGTCACATGCTCTGGCAGCCATATTGCTTTTTGTGCCAAATTTCGACAACCGCTTAAAAACCTTTAGCTCTGGAACTGCTTATGTTACAAATTTGAAACTCGCTGTGCTTAGTGCTACTTTGACCTAAAATTGCTATTGCTCAACAGAAGTGCCTTGGTCACATGATGTGGCAGCCATCTTGCATTTTGCAAAAATATTCAAACATCTTCTTCTCTTAAATCGCTTAGTGCAATGACACGCAATTTTGCACATATGCTCCTTGCAAGGTCCTCTACCAAGTTTGTTCAAACTGCGATTTTTCTATAATCAACATGGCTGCTATGAGACATTAACCTTTTTATCGCCATTTAATTGCGTAATTTTGCACTTTATACATTAGTTTTACAATATTTAACAATATTGCAGTGTAATAGACACATGATTACACATAGTCATAACCCTTAAAGACAATATTGCAGTTAAAATTCGCATTGCGCAATCGCCTTCGTGAAATAATACATTTGCAAATTTTCATGAAACTTCTGCAAATTGTAGAGGTTTATAGTGAGCATTAGTATGTACAATTTGACAGCCATACATTGCATAGCTTGGCGGCCATTTTGTTTCGTATGCGCCATTTTTAAAAACTATAAAAATCTTCTTCTCCGAAACCGCTTATGGGACAGACTTGAAATTTTGTTTATAGAGTTATCTTATGACTAACATTCAGATTTGTTCAAGAGATGTTGATACGTCATGTGGTTTGGCAGCCATTTTGAATTGTTCAAAATTGCTTACCAATATATTTAAATTAATAATAAAACAAAAACCGTTTTACAAAAATGCTTTATTTTTGCCATGTTTATTGACATCTATAGTGAACACTATTGTGCGTAATATGGAGGCTGTATATCTTACGATCGGGCAGCCATCTTGGTTTACGCGAAAATTTCGAAAGTCTATTTTCTCTGCAACCGCTTATGCAAGAATTGTGAAATTTGCTGTACAGTCTTATATTGTTACCTAGATTCATAATTGCTCATTAGGAGAGAATCAGTCACATGATGCGGCAGCAATATCGGTTTTATGTTTATCGTAATTATTTGTAATTCAATACTTCCTATTTTGAGTCAATTGCTCACAAAACACAAATTACTTATGCTAAACTCTTGAAATCAGGTATGCTGGTACAGCCTATTGCAATGCTACATCTCATGCAATATTGAACTCATAGGTCATAAGGTTACGCAGCCATATTGTTTTTTGCGACAAATTTCGAGAACTGCTTAATAATCTTTAGCTCTGGAACTGCTTATGTTGCAACTTTGAAACTTACTGTGCTTAGTGATGCTACGACCTAAAATTTTTATTGCTCAACAGAAGTGACTTGGTCACATGATGTAGCAACCATTTTGGATTTTGCGAAAATCTTTAAACATCTTCTTCTCTTAAACCGCTTAGTGCAATAAAGCGCAATTTTGCACGTATGCTCCTTGCAAGGTCCTCTACCAAGATTGTTAAAATTGCGATTTTTCCATAATCAACATGGCTGTCGTGAGACATTAACCTTTTTATCGCCATTTAATTGCGTAATTTTGCACTTTATACATTAGTTTTACAATATTTAACAATATTACAGTGTAATAGACACATGATTACACATAGTCATAACCCTTAAAGACAATATTGCAGATAAAATTCACATTGCGCAGTCGCCTTCGTGAAATAAAACATTTGCAAATTTTCAGGAAACTTCTGCAAATTGTAAAGGTCTATAGTGAGCATTAGTATGTGCAATTTGAAAGCCATACATTGTATAGCTTGACGGCCATTTTGTTTCATATGCACCATTTTTAAAAACTATAAAATCTTCTTCTCCGAAACCGCTTATGGGACAGACTTGAAATTTTGTTTATAGAGTTATCTTATGACTAACATTCAGATTTGTTCAAGAGAAGTTGATACGTCATGTGGTTTGGCAGCCATTGTGAATTGTTCAAAATTGCTTAACGATATATTTAAATTCATAATAAAACAAAAACCGTTTTACAAAAATGCTTTATTTTTGCCATGTTTATTGACATCTATAGTGATCACTATTGTACATAATATAGAGGCTGTATATCTTACGATTGGGCAGCCATCTTGGTTTACGCGAAAATTTCGAAAGTCTATTTTCTCTGCAACCGCTTATGTAAGAACTGTGAAATTTGCTGTACAGTCTTTATTGTGACCTAGAGTAACAATTGTTCATGTTGAAGGAATTAGTCGCTAGCTGTGGCAGCCATATTGGTTTACGCAAAAATTTTGAAACTGTGTTTTCTTTCCAACCGCTTATGTTAAAACTGTGAAATTTGCTGTATAACCATATATTGTCACCTAGAGTTACATTTGTTCATGTTGAAAATATAGGTCATATGGTGTGGCAGCCATTTTAAAAAATGCAAACATTTCGAAAATGTGTTTTTTTTCCAAATGCTTATGTTAGAACTGTAAACAGTTGTTATATAGCTTTATTTTGTGACATAACTACTTATATGGCATTGCAAAAATAATGCGCTGGCCACGTCTATTGCTGCTTGCAGCTATATTTTTATTTAGATTTATTTAAATAATATTTAACGTAGGGGGGTGTTAGGGTTAGGTTTAGGGGTTAATACATTTAGTATAGTGGCGGCGACTTTGGGGACAGCAGATTAGGGGTTAATAAGTGTTAGATTAGGGGTGTTTAGACTCGGGGTTCATGTTAGGGTGTTAGGTGTAGACATAGAAAGTATTTTCCCATAGGAAACAATGGGGCTGCGTTAGAAGCTGGACGCTGCTTTTTTGCAGGTGTTAGTTTTTTTTTTCTGTGGTCTCAGCCCCATTGTTTCCTATGGGGAAATCGTGCACAAGCACGTTTTAGCCAGCTTACCGCTACCGTAAGCAACGCTGGTATTACAGTGAGAAGTGGAGCTAAATTTGCTCAATGCTCACTTTTCTGAGGCTAACGCAGCCATTCAGAAAACTTGTAATACCAGCGTTGTTTAAAGTCAGCGCTGGGAAAAAAGCCTCGTTAGCAACGCAAGTCTTTACCGACAAAACTCGTAATCTAGCCGTAAGTGTTTAACAAAGAAATAAAAAAAAGTTATATTGTTTCTTTTGCAGATCAGCTATGGTGCCACAGACCCTTTGTTGAGCGACCATATGAAATTTCCTTATTTTTACAGAACAGTCCCAAGTGAAACCCATTTTTACACTGGATTGAGCTCAATGCTGAGGCACTTTGGCTGGACTTGGATAGGCATAATTTACACAGACGATGAAAGCTATGGAAACACCATAGAAAAACTTACAAAAACGATAGTCAACGATGGAGGATGCATCGATTTTACCGAAAACTTTTTAATTTCATCCTTATACAAAAGAAAGGGATTATATAGGGTGATTAAGCAAATTGTTACTACTACAGCAAATGTAATTTTGTTGTTTGCTGACCTACAATTTTCATTTGTTTTTGAAATTCTGAAACTCCTATACCCTGTCACCAAGAAAGTCTGGATCATTATATCAGATATGGATCACCTGATTACCCCAAGCGAAAATCACAAACAACTTGCTCCATTACATGGGAACCTGGGGTTTCTGTTAAGCAGCAGAGAAATTCCTGGGTTGGCGCCATATATCTGGAATGTAACTCTAGATGGTTATCCAGAAAACCTCTTCACTGTTTTATACTCTAATGCGATCAATAAATGCCACAGAGAAAGCAATGGTCATTTGGTTTATGAGACATGCAAACATGACACTGAACAAAAGAAGGAAATGCTCGGTACACAGACATTAATAGAAAGTTATAACATATATAACGCCATTTATGCGTTTGCCTACGCATTGCATGAGCTACTTTTAACCAGAAATCATCAATATAAGTCCATAAACACAGATGCAAATAAGAAGGATCTTCTCGACTTCCATCCATGGCAGGTACCTTTTAATAGAGTAAATATTTTAGGACAAGTTTTTATTAACTGTAGATTTTGGAATAGCAGTTATAAAATACATCTCAAATATGTAATTCCCCATCATTTTACTGATGCAAATGAAAACAACAGTGCATTGTAAATTGATTTATATATTTTTATGAGAAAGATGAGAGAGAGAGATAGATAGAGAGAGAGATAGAGAGAGAGATAGATAGAGAGAGATAGATAGATAGAGAGATAGATAGAGAGATAGATAGAGAGATAGATAGAGAGATAGATAGAGAGAGAGATAGAGAGATAGAGAGATAGAGAGATATATAGATAGAGAGATATATAGATAGAGAGATAGATAGATAGAGAGATAGATAGATAGCTAGAGAGATAGATAGATAGATAGATAGATAGATAGATAGATAGATAGATAGATAGATAGATAGATAGATAGATAGATAGATAGATAGAGAGATAGAGAGATAGATAGATAGATAGAGAGATAGATAGATAGATAGATAGATAGATAGATAGATAGATAGATAGATAGATAGATAGATAGAGAGATAGATAGATAGAGAGATAGATAGAGAGATAGATAGAGAGAGAGATAGATAGAGAGATAGATAGAGAGATAGATAGAGAGATAGATAGAGAGATAGATTGAGAGATAGATAGAGAGATAGATAGATAGATAGATAGATAGATAGATAGATAGATAGATAGATAGATAGAGAGAGATAGAGAAATAAATAAATAGACAATAGATAAATTATTGATAGATAGATAGAGACAAAGATAGAGAGAGAGAGAAATAGACGATTGATAAATTATTGATTGATAGATAGATAGATAGATAGATAGATAGATAGATAGATAGATAGATAGATAGATAGATAGATAGTATGCTCATTGTTAAAGGGATATTAAACCTAAAAAATGTATTTTATGATTCAGACAGAACATTCATTTCATTTTAAAAAAAGGTTCCAATTTACTTCTATTACTAAATTTACTTTGTGATCATGATTTTCTGTGTTGAATAGATACCTAGGTAGGGATCTGTAGCACTGCTCTTGCAAATATAGTGCTCCAAAAATTGATAATTGAAGTAAATTAGAAAGTTGTTTACCCTCGCATGCTCTATCATGAAAGAAAATTTGCGGTTTCATATCCCTTTCAATCTTTTTTTCTTCCCCTACAGCTTCACAATTTCTTAAAGGTCATCAATTTCACTAACACTGCCGGAGAAAACACATATTTTGATGAGAACAAAGAAGTACCGGCTTCATTTGATATCATCAATTGGGTGTATAACTCTAGGAAAATGCTTGCTGGAGTAAAGGTTGGGAAAGCCACATTTGGAACCCAAGAAGACATATTCATCAACAAATCTGCCATTGCCTGGTCCACAAACTTCTCTCAGGTGCTGTATGTATTTTAGTTGACATTTAAAGATTATTTGAAATTTGCCTCAATATCCTTTTTCTAGATTTTTTCCCTTTATGGAATGTAGAGGAAACACAATTTCTTCAATACAGTAAAGGGAAACTGAACCCAAATTTTTTATTTTATGATTCAGACAGAGCAGCAATTTTAAGGAACTTTCTAACTTACTGCTATTATAACATTTTCTTCATTCTCTTACTCTCTTTATTTGAAAAAGCAGGAATCTAAGCTTAAGAGCCGACCCATCTTTGTATCAGCACCTGGGTAGTGCTTTCTGATTTGTGGTTAAAGGTAGCCACCAATCAGCATGTGCTATGCAGGGTGCTGAACCATAAATAGGCCGTCTCCTATGCTTACATTTCTGCTTTTAAAAAGTTGCTTAAAATTGCATGCTCTATCTGAATCATGAAAGAAAAAAATTGGGTTCAGTGCTCCTTTACAAGTGGAGCGGTATTTTAAGTTTTTGCTATAGCCCCCTCTCACTCAAACAAAATAACATTCGCAATAGCGCTAACCCAACATTAAATTCTTAATATATCATATTCCAATGTTCTTTTCATAAAGCATGGGTTTTTAAATATATATTTTATCTATCTATCTATCTATCTATCTATCTATATAGATATATAGCATACATAGCATGAGCTAAGGCCGATAATGAGCTCCAGTAGGGACAAAATACTAAAATCGAAATAGAAAATAAAATTTGTGAAACTGGTTGCATAGCAACAAGAGTTACATACAAATGTGATCATTGTACATTCATATATACAAAAGAAACCATGCATAATCTAATCATGTTGAAGACTATACTCTGTTATCCTATCCAATGACTAAAATAAAATAACCTATAGGTAGCAAGACACCGCTCTTAGCAATGACTAATTATGGTTATAATTATAATGGTATGATTATGGTGACCTGACCAATCTGATTAGCCAGATTGGCCAGACCTCTTAATCCAATATATCCAAATTATTCTAACTAAGCTGCATGCAATACATATATACTTATGTGTACTGTAAAGTCTAGTCTGCTTATATAAAGCCTAGCACTGATCATGCCTTAATCACATACAACACTAAAACTATAATGTAATACTAACAATTAATCACTATGCTGACAAAGGCTATACTCATATAAGAGAGTGCAGGATAGTAAACTGGAAACCACCCTATCCAACTGGTTACTACAAAAAGCACTGATAATCAAGAGACATATTTAGCCCCTTTGGGTACATAGTATCCAAATTAAATATCCACTTTGACTATTCTATTAGGATATATCTCAGATCAGAGACATAATATGCCTATTCTCCACAAAGTGCCTAGCCAATGGCTGGTCAGAGTCCCTATATTTGATTGCACTACGAATGGCAGACCGATGGTTAGCCATTCTAGTTCTGAGATCATCTTGGGTCTTAAACACATTGACCTAGATTTGGAGTTTGGCGTTAGCCGTGAAAACCAGCGTTAGAGGCTCCTAACGCTGGTTTTAGGCTACCGCAGGTATTTGGAGTCACTCAAAATAGGGTCTAACGCTCACTTTTTATCCGCGACTTTTCCATACCGCAGATCCCCTTACGTAAATTGCGTATCCTATCTTTTCAATGGGATCTTTCTAACTCCGGTATTTAGAGTCGTTTCTGAAGTGAGCGTTAGACATCTAACGACAAAACTCCAGCCGCAGGAAAAAAGTCAGTAGTTAAGAGCTTTCTGGGCTAACGCCGGTTTATAAAGCTCTTAACTACTGTACTCTAAAGTACACTAACACCCATAAACTACCTATGTACCCCTAAACCGAGGTCCCCCCACATCGCCGACACTCGAATAATTTTTTTAACCCCTAATCTGCCGACCGCCACCTACGTTATCCTTATGTACCCCTAATCTGCTGCCCCTAACACCGCCGACCCCTATATTATATTTATTAACCCCTAATCTGCCCCCCTCAACGTCGCCTCCACCTGCCTATACTTATTAACCCCTAATCTGCCGACCGGACCTGAGCGCTACTATAATAAAGTTATTAACCCCTAATCCGCCTCACTAACACTATAATAAATAGTATTAACCCCTAATCTGCCCTCCCTAAAATCACCGACACCTAACTTCAATTATTAACCCCTAATCTGCCGACCGGAGCTCACCGCTATTCTAATAAATGTATTAACCCCTAAAGCTAAATCTAACCCTAACACTAACACCCCCCTAAATTAAATATAATTTTAATCTAACGAAATTAATTAACTCTTATTAAATAAATTATTCCTATTTAAAGCTAAATACTTACCTGTAAAATAAACCCTAATATAGCTACAATATAAATTATAATTATATTATAGCTATTTTAGGATTTATATTTATTTTACAGGTAACTTTGTATTTATTTTAACCAGGTACAATAGCTTTTAAATAGTTAAGAACTATTTAATAGCTAAAATAGTTAAAATAATTTACCTGTAAAAGAAATCCTAACCTAAGTTACAATTAAACCTAACACTAGACTATCAATAAATTAATTAAATAAACTACCTACAATTATCTACAATTAACCTAACACTACACTATCAATAAATTAATTAAATAAAATTGCTACAAATAAATACAATTAAATAAACTAGCTAAAGTACAAAAAATAAAAAAGAACTAAGTTACAAAAAATAAAAAAATATTTACAAACATAAGAAAAATATTTCAACAATTTTAAACTAATTACACCTACTCTAAGCCCCCTAATAAAATAACAAAGCCCCCCAAAATAAAAAAATGCCCTACCCTATTCTAAATTACTAAAGTTCAAAGCTCTTTTACCTTACCAGCCCTGAACAGGGCCCTTTGCGGGGCATGCCCCAAGAAATACAGCTCTTTTGCCTGTAAAAAAAAAACATACAATACCCAAGCCCCCCAACATTACAACCCACCACCCACATACCCCTAATCTAACCCAAACCCCCCTTAAATAAACCTAACACTAAGCCCCTGAAGATCATCCTACCTTGTCTTCACCTCACCGGGTATCACACCGATCCGTCCAGAAGAGCTCCTCCGATGTCCTGATCCAAGCCCAAGCGGGGGGCTGAAGAGGTCTATGATCCGGCTGAAGTCTTCATCCAAGCGGGGCAGAAGAGGTCTTCCATCCGATTGAAGTCTTCATCCAAGCGGCATCCATCCGGAGCGAAGTGGCAGCATCCTGAAGACCTCCACCGCGGAACATCCATCCTGGCCGACGACTGAACGACGAATGACGGTTCCTTTAAATGACGTCATCCAAGATGGCGTCCCTCGAATTCCGATTGGCTGATAGGATTCTATCAGCCAATCGGAATTAAGGTAGGAATATTCTGATTGGCTGATGGAATCAGCCAATCAGAATCAAGTTCAATCCGATTGGCTGATCCGATCAGCCAATCAGATTGAGCTCGCATTCTATTGGCTGTTCCGGCCAGGATGGATGTTCCGCGGTGGAGGTCTTCAGGATGCTGCCGCTTCGCTCCGGATGGATGCCGCTTGGATGAAGACTTCAATCGGATGGAAGACCTCTTCTGCCCCGCTTGGATGAAGACTTCAGCCGGATCATAGACCTCTTCAGCCCCCCGCTTGGGCTTGGATCAGGACATCGGAGGAGCTCTTCTGGACGGATCGGTGTGATACCCGGTGAGGTGAAGACAAGGTAGGATGATCTTCAGGGGCTTAGTGTTAGGTTTATTTAAGGGGGGTTTGGGTTAGATTAGGGGTATGTGGGTGGTGGGTTGTAATGTTGGGGGGCTTGGGTATTGTATGTTTTTTTTTACAGGCAAAAGAGCTGTATTTCTTGGGGCATGCCCCACAAAGGGCCCTGTTCAGGGCTGGTAAGGTAAAAGAGCTTTGAACTTTAGTAATTTAGAATAGGGTAGGGCATTTTTTTATTTTGGGGGGCTTTGTTATTTTATTAGGGGGCTTAGAGTAGGTGTAATTAGTTTAAAATTGTTGTAATATTTTTCTTATGTTTGTAAATATTTTTTTATTTTTTGTACTTTAGCTAGTTTATTTAATTGTATTTATTTGTAGCAATTGTATTTAATTAATTTATTGATAGTCTAGTGTTAGGTTTAATTGTAACTTAGGTTAGGATTTCTTTTATAGGTAAATTTGTAATTATTTTAACTATTTTAGCTATTAAATAGTTAATAACTATTTAATAGCTATTGTACCTGGTTAAAATAAATACAAAGTTACCTGTAAAATAAATATAAATCCTAAAATAGCTATAATATAATTATAATTTATATTGTAGCTATATTAGGATTTATTTTACAGGTAAGTATTTAGCTTTAAATAGGAATAATTTATTTAATAAGAGTTAATTAATTTAGTTAGATTTAAATTATAGTTAACTTAGGGGGGTGTTAGTGTTAGGGTTAGACTTAGCTTTAGGGGTTAATACATTTATTAGAATAGCGGTGAGCTCCAGTCGGCAGATTAGGGGTTAATGTTTGAAGTTAGGTGTCGGCGATGTTAGGGAGGGCAGATTAGGGGTTAATACTATTTATGAAAGGGTTAGTGAGGCGGATTAGGGGTTAATAACTTTATTATAGTATCGGTCTGGTCGGCAGATTAGGGGTTAATAAGTGTAGGCAGGTGGAGGCGACGTTGTGGGGGGCAGATTAGGGGTTAATAAATATAATATAGGGGTCAGCAATGTTAGGGCAGCAGATTAGGGGTACATAGGGATAATGTAAGTAGCGGCGGTTTACGGAGCGGCAGATTAGGGGTTAATAATAATATGCAGGGGTCAGCGATAGCGGGGGCAGCAGATTAGGGGTTAATAAGTGTAAGGTTAGGGGTGTTTAGACTCAGGGTACATGTTAGAGTGTTAAGTGCAGACGTAGGAAGGGTTACCGCATAGCAAACAATGGGGCTGCGTTAGGAGCTGAACGCGGCTTTTTTGCAGGTGTTTGGTTTTTTTTCAGCTCAAACAGCCCCATTGTTTCCTATGGGGGAATCGTGCACGAGCACCTTTTTGAGGCTGGTTGCGTCCGTAAGCAACTCTGGTATCGAGAGTTGAAGCTGCTTTAAAAATGCTCTACGCTCCTTTTTTGGAGCCTAACGCAGCCTTTATGTGGTCTCTCAATACCAGAGTTATTTTTATGGTGCGGCCAGAAAAAAGCCGGCGTTAGTTTTTCGGGTTGTTACAGACAAAACTCCAAATCTAGCCGATAGAATCTGCCACACAGACAGTGTAGCAGATAAAAAACAAATGTGGTAGTAGAGGTCACCCTATGTCTGATGTAAAACTTCTTGCTTGTCCAAGGGTGTGTAAAACAGTTACTTTGGTTTAGACCCCATAAGTAGTGCAGCCACTACACCGGAAACAACCTTTCTTAGTGGTACTTAGCTATGTTCTATTACTGTAACTCTCCCTATGGTCATGGTGTAACAGAAGATCCTTCAAGGAGCACCCACGTTTGAAACCAACCATAGGGGTGTCCATCTGGTCAAATGGTAAATATTTATCAGTGGCAAGAATGTCCCAGTGTTCCTTCAGAGACTTGGGAAAGTTTATCCTTTCAGGGGTGAAGGTGGTCGTAAAAATCTTTCTGCTCTTATTATCTTCTTTCTTCACATAAGACAGTGCCTGTTCTTTTGTCATGTCTAAGGTGTCACTCAAGGCCTGATGGGTTTTGGGTTTGTATGGTGCCATAGCCTCTCTCTTCAAATCTCTGTTTCATAGCTTGCAGCTGGTCACTCTTCCATCATCATCAGTATTATTGCGCACTACTCTCTTGAATTGCGATTTGGGTAATGCCCTTTCCAAACTTGGTGGGTGGCAACTTGTTACTTCTAGAAGAGAGTTCCTATCCGTCTATTTTTGAAAGAGTCTAGTACAGAAACTGGCTTTTCCTTTGCACACTCTAAAATTAAGAAAATCAATCTGTTCGGCATGATGTTTTAATTTTAATTGTACCTGGGGATTCACTTTATTTAGTTCTTCAAACCAAAGCAAAAGTTCTGTTGTAGTGCCACCCCATATCACAAACAGGTCATAAATGTAGCTTCTGATATATTTGACCCTTGTGTCTGTGAATAAATGAGTTTCCTCCATCTCAAAATATGCCTTAAACAAATTGACATAGGAGGGGGCCACATTGGACCCCATCGCTGTGCCTGAAATTTGAAGATAGAACTCTTTTTCAAATTTAAAGTAGTTGTACTTTAAACAAAAGTCCAAAAGTTGTATAATTAGATCCACTGTGGGACCAATGTAAGGATACTTCAGGAGATGTTAACAAAATGCTGTCATGCCCTGTTTGTGAGGGATTATAGTATAGGTCGTGTAGGTCTAAGTGTAGTAAAGCTGTGGCTGGGCCGGCAGGAACCCTGATCCCAAGGTCACAAAGGGTGCGATGCCCCTTTACCCAAAGAGTTTTGATTTTAGGGCATTCCCACCAAATATGGAGCATGTTGCCCTGGAGAGCACAATTCCTCCAGCAAAGGGGTGAAGCTCCTGGGTACATCTTAGACAAATGAGAAGGGACCAGATACCATTGAGAGATAACCTTATAGTAAGTTTCAAACATTGTGATACAATGAAGGCTTTTCTTTGTCAGTAGGATGGCCCTTTGCCAAGAATCTACAGATACTTGAGAGTGCAACAAAGCTTCCCACCTCGTCAAATGCAGGGCAATTTCGGGCGGGACTGAACCGTCTAGAAGTCTATAATGAATCGATAATGGTTTGACGGGTCTTCGCCCTGCCTGCCAGATGGACTCCCATGGGGTGGGTTGCCGAGAAGAGACGGGGAGGAAACCCCAACTCCTCAAGAAGCTTTTAACCCTGAGGGCCTCAAAAAAAAGAAGCAGAGGAATAGCTGTGTGAGCTTCCATTTGTGCCAAATCTATGAAACCATCTGGCTGCGAAGCAGACCAGAAATCGGAGACCTGCGTAATCCCCAGACAAGCCCAGATATTAGGATGAGTTTCTGTCAGCTCAGTGAAGAGACCAGCTATCGAGGTAATAGGAGAAGGGTGAGGGGCAATTAGTTGGGGATGCCGAATCTTATCCCAAACATGTAGGCATTCTAAGATAACCATATTACTGATTCCCAAATTTCTACGGCTATATGGTGGGGTCCAGATTACATCCTTTAGAAGGACACTATGGGGCAGTGAAGCCTGTTCAATTTCCCGCCATCTGTCACAAGACTGGAGTACTCCCCATTGGGAGATGTGTGTGAGCATAGCACCTTCATAGTATTTTACCACTGAGGGAGCTGCTAGACCTCCCAAATGAATAGGGAATTTCAGGTTTTTTTGGGCAATTCGGGGAGTCTCCCCCTGCCAGATGAACTTTGATACCTCACTCTGAAACTATAATAGAAGATGCATGGGAACTCTGATTAGGAGGCATCTGAAAAGGTAAGTTTAGGCAGAAAGGACATTTTAATGGAGGCAATGCGCCCCATCCATGAGATAGATTTATGATCCCAGGTATTTTTTAGGTTACGTAGCTCTGACAGCAAAGGAAGAAAATTATCCTTAACCATTTGTGTAGCACTATTTGATATCTTCACACCCAAATGAGTGACCTGCTCATGCGTCCACTTAAAATTGAAGCGCTCCTTTAGGTTATGGATGCAATTTTGTGAGTATCCCCACCAGTAAATTTCTGTTTTTTGAACATTCAGTTTATAGAATGAGAGGTCATCAAAGGTCTTCAAGACATTCAACAGTCTAGGAATGGCTCTGCCTGGATTCGCTGTAAAAATGGTAATGTCATCCGCGAACAGCGCAATTTTTTGCACTGTGCCTGAGAACATAATCCCCGTAATGGACGCATCTTACCGAATATAAGCAGCCAAGGGCTGTAATATTTTTATTGGCTCCATTGAATCCAGCAGAAATGATGGAGTATTGTGTACTATAGGTTGCAGGATTGAATCCATGTACGTTGCCAGTGGTTGAAGAACAGAACCCCTGCAGACACAATAGGTATTACTGGTATTATTGGGATACTCACTTGTAGATAGTCCTTCAGTGACTTGGTAATAATATCCTGTTGTAGGAGACAATCAATATATGCATCAATCTCAATTTTAAAGGGCTTTGCAGGGTCCATGGGTAGTTGCATATAAGTGCTAGTATATGACAGTTTCGTCACAATCTCATGCTTGTAATCCACATAGTCCTGAAGCACCAAGGCACCACCCTTATCCGCTTCTCTAATTACCAAGTCATGGTTTCCTTGCAAATGTTTAGTCAGATTATTGCGGACTATATTCTTTTTAGTGTGTTGATCATTAATCATACAGCCTTTAACCTTCCTTGAATAAGTATTGATACTGGGGTTGTTATTTTTGGGATCAAATCTCCCTTTTCTCAGAAATTCAACAGTAACCTTGTCTGAAATCCCAAAAGTATTCCTTCAGCCGCAATGATATCTGAAATTTATACATGTCCACACGCAAAGAGAAATCATCAGCGTAGATAGTGGGAACAAACTTGAACCCCTTTTGCAATAAAGAATGTTCAGATTAAGTTAGAATATGTGAGCTCAAATTCATAATGATGCTCACTGTAGTGGTATTTACTTGCCCCATTGCCGTGGTGGTTGTCCCCTTGTTCTATTGCCTATGCCCGCCTCTGCATTTATGTGGCTTCTGCCTTGCCAGTTTTTTGAATGGGTAGTTATGGACTGGGGTCCTTCAACACCATCACTTGAGCCAGGGGTGCCACCATCATTATCCGAGCTATTGTCTGAACTTTCCTCTGTAGTCATACTTCTAGGTTTAGTGACTCTAGCCCTTCTGTTCCTAGAATAGTAGCTCCTCTCTTGTGGGCCCAGTACTCATCTATAAATCTTTCTTTCGTTATAATCGTAGGTAACTGCCTCTAACTTGTTTTTCTTAAAGCTAATTAGTTCACTCTCATAGCTTTCAAGCTGCTGTTTCAATTTGTCCAGCCAGGTATTAGTAGGGTCCTCTGTTAATTTATTCAGATGGGCAGTTTCTAGTTGTTTGAGTTGCTCTCCCACCTCCTCCACCACCAATAACATAAGGTCCAGAGAGCATTTATTCAAAATCCCACATAATTTTTTACAAAAACATAATTTATGCTTACCTGATAAATTTATTTCTCTTGTAGTGTATCCAGTCCACGGATCATCCATTACTTATGGGATATTAACTCCTCCCCAACAGGAAGTGCAAGAGGATTCACCCAGCAGAGCTGCTATATAGCTCCTCCCCTAACTGCCATTACCAGTCATTCGACCGAAAACATGCAGAGAAAGGAAAACCATAGGGTACAGTGGTGACTGTAGTTTAATGGAAAAATTACCTTCCTTAAAGTGACAGGGTGGGCCGTGGACTGGATACACTACAAGAGAAATAAATTTATCAGGTAAGCATAAATTATGTTTTCTCTTGTTAAGTGTATCCAGTCCACGGATCATCCATTACTTATGGGATACCAATACCAAAGCTAAAGTACACGGATGACGGGAGGGACAGGCAGGCTCTTTATACGGAAGGAACCACTGCCTGAAGAACCTTTCTCCCAAAAACAGCCTCCGAAGAAGCAAAAGTGTCAAATTTGTAAAATTTGGAAAAAGTATGAAGAGAAGACCAAGTTGCAGCCTTGCAAATCTGTTCAACAGAAGCCTCATTCTTAAAGGCCCAAGTGGAAGCCACAGCTCTAGTAGAATGTGCTGTAATTCTTTCAGGAGGCTGCTGTCCAGCAGTCTCATAGGCTAACCGTATTATGCTACGAAGCCAAAAGGAGAGAGAGGTAGCCGAAGCTTTTTGACCTCTCCTCTGACCAGAATAAACGACAAACAGGGAAGACGTTTGTCGAAAATCCTTAGTTGCCTGTAGATAAAATTTCAGGGCACGGACTACATCTAGATAGTGTAGCAGACGTTCCTTTTTCGAAGAAGGATTAGGACACAAAGATGTAACCACAATCTCTTGATTGATATTCCTGTTAGTGACCACCTTAGGTAGGAACCCAGGTTTAGTACGCAGAACTACCTTGTCTGAATGAAAAATCAGATAAGGAGAATCACAATGTAAGGCAGATATCTCAGAGACTCTTCGAGCCGAGGAAATCGCCATTAAAAACAGAACTTTCCAAGATAACAACTTGATATCAATGGAATGAAGGGGTTCAAACGGAACCCCCTGTAAAACATTAAGAACTAAGTTCAAACTCCATGGTGGAGACACAATTTTAAACACAGGCTTGATCCTAGCTAAAGCCTGACAAAAAGCTTGAACGTCCGGAACTTTTGACAGACGTTTGTGTAAAAGAATGGACAGAGCTGAAATCTGTCCCTTTAAGGAACTAGCGGATAAACCCTTTTCTAAACCTTCTTGTAGAAAAGACAATATCCTCGGAATCCTAACCTTACTCCATGAGTAACTCTTGGATTCGCACCAATATAAGTATTTGCGCCATATCTTATGGTAAATCTTTCTGGTAACAGGCTTCCTAGCCTGTATTAAGGTATCAATAACTGACTCAGAAAAACCACGTTTTGATAAAATCAAGCGTTCAATTTCCAAGCAGTCAGCTTCAGAGAAATTAGATTTTGATGTTTGAAGGGACCCTGGATCAGAAGGTCCTGTTTCAGAGGTAGCGACCAAGGTGGACAGGATGACATGTCCACTAGATCTGCATACCAAGTCCTGCGTGGCCATGCAGGCGCTATTAGAATCACTGATGCTCTCTCCTGTTTGATTCTGGCAATCAATCGAGGAAGCATCGGGAAGGGTGGAAACACATAAGCCATCCCGAAGGTCCAAGGTGCTGTCAAAGCATCTATCAGAACCGCTCCCGGATCCCTGGATCTGGACCCGTAACGAGGAAGCTTGGCGTTCTGTCGAGACGCCATGATATCTATCTCTGGTTTGCCCCAACGTCGAAGTATTTGGGCAAAGACCTCCGGATGAAGTTCCCACTCCCCCGGATGAAAAGTCTGACGACTTAAGAAATCCGCCTCCCAGTTCTCCACTCCCGGGATGTGGATTGCTGACAGGTGGCAAGAGTGAGACTCTGCCCAGCGAATTATCTTTGATACTTCCATCATTGCTAGGGAGCTTCTTGTCCCTCCCTGATGGTTGATGTAAGCTACAGTCGTGATGTTGTCCGACTGAAACCTGATGAACCCCCGAGTTGTTAACTGGGGCCAAGCCAGAAGGGCATTGAGAACTGCTCTCAATTCCAGAATGTTTATTGGTAGGAGACTCTCCTCCTGATTCCATTGTCCCTGAGCCTTCAGAGAATTCCAGACAGCGCCCCAACCTAGTAGGCTGGCGTCTGTTGTTACAATTGTCCAGTCCGGCCTGCTGAATGGCATCCCCCTGGACAGATGTGGCCGAGAAAGCCACCATAGAAGAGAATTTCTGGTCTCTTGATCCAGATTCAGAGTAGGGGACAAGTCTGAGTAATCCCCATTCCACTGACTTAGCATGCACAATTGCAGCGGTCTGAGATGTAGACGTGCAAAGGGTACTATGTCCATTGCTGCTACCATTAAGCTGATCACCTCCATGCATTGAGCTACTGACGGGTGTTGAATGGAAAGAAGGACACGGCATGCATTTTGAAGCTTTGTTAACCTGTCTTCTGTCAGGTAAATCTTCATTTCTACAGAATCTATAAGAGTCCCCAAGAAGGGAACTCTTGTGAGTGGAAAGAGAGAACTCTTCTTTTCGTTCACCTTCCATCCATGCGACCTTAGAAATGCCAGTACTAACTCTGTATGAGACTTGGCAGTTTGAAAGCTTGAAGCTTGTATCAGAATGTCGTCTAGGTACGGAGCTACCGCAATTCCTCGCGGTCTTAGTACCGCCAGAAGAGCACCCAGAACCTTTGTGAAGATTCTCGGAGCCGTAGCCAATCCGAATGGAAGAGCTACAAACTGGTAATGCCTGTCTAGAAAGGCAAACCTTAGATACCGGTAATGATCTTTGTGAATCGGTATGTGAAGGTAAGCATCCTTTAAATCCACTGTGGTCATGTACTGACCCTTTTGGATCATGGGTAAAATTGTCCGAATAGTTTCCATTTTGAACGATGGAACTCTTAGGAATTTGTTTAGGATCTTTAAATCCAAGATTGGCCTGAAAGTTCCCTCTTTTTTGGGAACCACAAACAGATTTGAGTAAAACCCTTGTCCTTGTTCCGACCGCGGAACCGGATGGATCACTCCCATTAATAAAAGATCTTGTACGCAGCGTAGAAACGCCTCTTTCTTTATTTGGTTTGTTGACAACCTTGACAGATGAAATCTCCCTCTTGGGGGAGAGAATTTGAAGTCTAGAAGGTATCCCTGAGATATGATCTCTAACGCCCAGGGATCCTGGACATCTCTTGCCCAAGCCTGGGCGAAGAGAGAAAGTCTGCCCCCCACTAGATCCGTTCCCGGATCGGGGGCCCTCGATTTATGCTGTCTTAGGGGCAGCAGCAGGTTTCCTGGCCTGCTTGCCCTTGTTCCAGGACTGGTTAGGTCTCCAGCCTTGTCTGTAGCGAGCAACAGCTCCTTCCTGTTTTGGTGCAGAGGAAGTTGATGCTGCTCCTGCTTTGAAATTACGAAAGGAACGAAGATTAGACTGTCTAGCCTTAGGTTTGGCTCTGTCTTGAGGCAGGGCATGGCCTTTACCTCCTGTAATGTCAGCGATAATTTCTTTCAACCCAGGCCCGAATAAGGTCTGCCCTTTGAAAGGTATATTAAGCAATTTAGATTTAGAAGTAACGTCAGCTGACCAGGATTTTAGCCACAGTGCTCTGCGTGCCTGAATGGCGAATCCGGAATTCTTAGCCGTAAGTTTAGTTAAATGTACTACGGCATCTGAAATAAATGAGTTAGCTAACTTAAGGGCTTTAAGCTTGTGTGTAATCTCATCTAATGGAGCTGATTCAAGAGTCTCTTCCAGAGACTCAAACCAAAATGCTGCTGCAGCCGTGACAGGCGCAATGCATGCAAGAGGTTGCAATATAAAACCTTGTTGAACAAACATTTTCTTAAGGTAACCCTCTAACTTTTTATCAATTGGATCTGAAAAGGCACAGCTATCCTCCACCGGGATAGTGGTACGCTTAGCTAAAGTAGAAACTGCTCCCTCCACCTTAGGGACCGTTTGCCATAAGTCCTGTGTGGTGGCGTCTATTGGAAACATCTTTCTAAATATTGGAGGGGGTGAGAACGGCACACCGGGTCTATCCCACTCCTTAGTAACAATTTCACTAAGTCTCTTAGGTATAGGAAAAACGTCAGTACTCGCCGGTACCGCAAAATATTTATCCAACCTACACATTTTCTCTGGTATTGCAACTGTGTTACAATCATTCAGAGCCGCTAACACCTCCCCTAGTAATACACTGAGGTTTTCCAGCTTAAATTTAAAATTTGAAATATCTGAATCCAGTTTGTTTGGATCAGAACCGTCACCCGCAGAATGAAGCTCTCCGTCCTCATGTTCTGCAAATTGTGACGCAGTGTCTGACATGGCCCTAATATTATCAGCGCACTCTGTTCTCACCCCAGAGTGATCACGCTTACCTCTTAGTTCTGGTAATTTAGCCAAAACTTCAGTCATAACAGTAGCCATATCCTGTAATGTGATTTGTAATGGCCGCCCAGATGTACTCGGCGCTACAATATCACGCACCTCCCTAGCGGGAGATGCAGGTACTGACACGTGAGGCGAGTTAGTCGGCATAACTCTCCCCTCGTTGTTTGGTGAAATATGTTCAATTTGTACAGATTGACTTTTATTTAAAGTAGCATCAATACAGTTAGTACATAAATTTCTATTGGGCTCCACTTTGGCTTTAGCACATATAGCACAGATATCTTCCTCTGAATCAGACATGTTTAACACACTAGCAAATAAACTAGCAACTTGGAAATACTTTTCAAGTAATTTACTATAATATGAAAACGTACTGTGCCTATAAGAAGCACAGAAAAAGTTATGACAGTTGAAAATTAATAAACTGAAAAGTTATAGCATCAAATCTTTGTAAAAAACACAATTTTAGCAAAGGATTGCTCCCATTAGCAAAGGATAACTAACCCTGATAGCAGAAAAAAAAAAAAAAAAAAATACAGAAATAAACGTTTTTTTTTTTTATCACAGTCAACTACAATCTCACAGCTCTGCTGTGAGTGATTACCTCCCTCAAAACAAGTTTTGAAGACCCCTGAGTTCTGTAGAGATGAACCGGATCATGCAGGGAAGACAATAAACTTCTGACTGAATTTTTTGATGCGTAGCAAAAGCACCAAAAAAGGCCCCTCCCCCTCACACATAACAGTGAGAGAGATCAGTAAACTGTCATAAATTAAATAAAACGACTGCCAAGTGGAAAAAAATAGTGCCCAAAACATTTTTTCACCCAGTACCTCAGAAAATTAAACGATTTTACATGCCAGCAAAAAACGTTTAACATTAATAAATTGAGTGTTATTAAAAAGCCTGTTGCTAGTCCCTGCAAATTAGGCTAAAGTTTTATGCATACAGTATAATTCCAGTGAAGTGCCATTCCCCAGAATACTGAAGTGTAAAATATACATACATGACAGCCTGATACCAGTTGCTGCTACTGCATTTAAGGCTGAGTTTACATTATATCGGTATGGCAGAATTTTCTCATCAATTCCATTGTCAGAAAATAATAAGCTGCTACATACCTCTTTGCAGATTAATCTGCCCGCTGTCCCCTGATCTGAAGTTTACCTCTCCTCAGATGGCCGAGAAACAGCAATATGATCTTAACTACTCCGGCTAAAATCATAGAAAAACTCAGGTAGATTCTTCTTCAAATTCTACCAGAGAAGGAATAACACACTCCGGTGCTATTATAAAATAACAAACTTTTGATTGAAGGTATGAAACTAAGTATAATCACCACAGTCCTCTCACACATCCTATCTATTCGTTGGGTGCAAGAGAATGACTGGTAATGGCAGTTAGGGGAGGAGCTATATAGCAGCTCTGCTGGGTGAATCCTCTTGCACTTCCTGTTGGGGAGGAGTTAATATCCCATAAGTAATGGAAGATCCGTGGACTGGATACACTTAACAAGAGAAATAGTGGGTTTTTGTGACCAATGCTGGGTATATTTTTTATTCTGAAGCCTTTAGGAATAAAACATTTTCTATGATACTCAGAAAGGTAGCAGCCATGAAGTTTAAGATCCACTCTTTTTCACTTAAGCTTAAGTAGATGGTTAAACAATAGCTCTGTATGTTCAAGTTTGGCTTCTATTTTTATAGCATCAAATCTGATTCTACTGGTATCTGCCTCAGTAAATTGGAATACATTAGCCCTTTCAATATTGTCATGATCCACAATATCCGGCTGTGTCGCACCCTGACAATAGTTTATGTGTGTGCATAAACCTCCACCAGTAATAAAAGAAAAAATATACAAGTCTCTAGTCCTGGGGAAATCATTCTGCAAATGATACTGATCAACACACTAAAAAGAATATAGTCCGCAATAATAAAGACTAAAATGGAACGTCAAGCTCTTAAAGATTTGCAAGGAAATTGTGACTTGGTAATTAGAGTAGCGGATAAGGGTGGTGCCTTGGTGCTTCAGGACAATGTGGATTACAAACGTGAGATTGTGACCCAACTGTCAGATACAAGCACTTATAGACAACTACTCAGGAACTCCACAAATTCCTTTAAAATCAAGATTGATGCATATCTTTATTGACTTCTACAACAGGATATTATTACCAATTGCAGACTTGGCTAATTTTCTCAGTTGATGACATTCTGGTCACACTTGATGTGACCAGTTTATATACTATAATCCATCATGAACAGGGTATGGCAGCAGTTTATAAACATCTCCTGAATTATCCATACATTGGTCCACCAGTGGATGTAATTATACAACTTTTGGACTTTTGTTTAAAGTACTTTAAATTTAAAAAAGAGTTCTATCTTAAAATTTCGAGCACATTGATGGGGTCCAATGTGGCCCCATCCTATGCCAATTTGTTTATGGCATATTTTGAGATGGAGGAAACTTATCTATTCACAGACACATGGGTAACATTTTTCAGAAGGTGCATTGATAACCTGTTTGTGATATGGGGTGGCACTACAACAGAACTTTTGCTTTGGTTTGAAGAACTAAATAAAGTGAACCCGCGGGTACAATTCAAAATGACACATCATGCCGAACACATTGATTTTCTTGATCTAAGAGTGTACAAAGGAGAATCCGGTTTCTGTATTACACTGTTTTAAAAAGAGGTGGATAGGAACTCTCTACTAGAAGTAACAAGTTGCCACCCACCAAGTTTAAATTGCAATTCAAGAGAGTGGTGCGCAATAATACTGATGATGAAAGGAAGAGCAATCAGCTGCAAGCTATGTAATAGAGATTTAAACAGAGAGGATATGGCGCCATACAAACCCATCAGGCCTTGAGTGACACCTTAGACATGACACAAAAACAGGCACTGTCTAAGGTGAAGAAAGAAGATAATAAGAGCAGAAAGATTTTTACAACCACCTTCACCCCTGAAAGGATAAACTTTCCCAAGTCTCTGAAGGAACACTGGGACATTCTTGCCACTGATACATCTTTACCATTTGAACAGATGGACACCCCTATAGTTGGTTTCAAATGTGGGAACTCCTTGAATGATCTTCTGTTATGCCCTGATCATAGCGAAAGTTACAGCAATAAAACATTTCTAAGTACCACTAAGAAAGGTTGTTTCCAGTGTAGTAGCTGCACTACTTGTGGGGGTCAAACCCGAAGGGACTGTTTTATACCACCCTTGGACAAACAAGTTTTACATCAGACATAGGGTGACCTGTACTACCACATTTGTTGTTTATCTGCTACACGGTCCGTGTGGCAGATTCTATGTGGGTAAGACCCAAGATGATCTCAGAACTAGAATGGCTAACCATCGGTCTGCCATTCATAGTGCTATCAAAAATGGGTAATCTGACCAGCCGGTGGCTAGGTACTTTGTGGAGAATAGGCATAGTGTCTCTGATCTGAGATATATCATAATAGACCACATACCAATTCCACAAAGGGGAGGTGACAGAGCCAAGCGCTTACTATAAAAGGAGTTCCAGTGGATATTTAATTTGGATACTATGAAGGGGCTGAATGTGTCTCTTGATTATCAGTGCTTTTTGTAGTATCCAGTTGGGTAGGGTGGTTTCCAATTCAAATTGTGGTTTTGATTTGTACCTGGGGTTATTACTACTACCTGCACTCTCTTATATGAGTATAGCATAGTGATTGATTGTTAGTATCACATTATAGTTTTAGTGTTGTATGTGATTAAGACATAAAAGTGCTAGACTTTATATTAGCAGACTAGACTTTAAAGTACAAGTGAGTATATATGTATTGCATGCAGTTTTGTTAGAATAATTTGGATATATTGGATTGAGAGGTCTGGCCAATCAGATAGGTCAGTTCACTATAACAACAATTATAGTCATTGCTAGAAGTGATGTCTTGCTACCTATAGGTTATTTTATTTTAGTAATTGGATAGGATAACGATGTATAGCCGTCGACATGACTAGACTATGCATGGTTTCCTTTTTATATATGAATGTACAATGATCACATCTGTATGTAACTTTTGTTGCTATGCAACCAGTTTCACAAATTTTCTATTTTGATTTTAGTCTTTTATCCGTACTGGAGCTCCTTATTGGCCTTAGCACATGTGCAGTTGTGCTATAAGGATGTGCATGAGCCCAGCTGCATTATTTTCACAGTGGAAGTTGTACTGTACATAGTATTTTTAGCTAACTTTTGCCTTGTGTTTACTCCAATAAATGCTTTATAATTGCTCCCCTTGTGTTAGTTGCGCATTAAGCATAAACTGATTAAGTATTTTGCAGGTTAAGGTATCTAAGCCCTAGCATTATATCCGTTTATTATTTTTTATGTGGTATTAGTAAGTGCTGGACAGGAATTGCTTTAAAAATCTTCTTGTTGAATTTAACCCCTTAATGACCACAGCACTTTTCCATTTTCTGTCCGTTTGGGACCAAGGCTATTTTTACATTTCTGTGGTGTTTGTGTTTAGCTGTAATTTTCCTCTTACTCATTTACTGTTCCCACACATATTATATACCGTTTTTCTCGCCATTAAATGGACTTTCTAAAGATACCATTATTTTCATCATATCTTATAATTTACTATAAAAAATTATAAAATATGAGGAAAAAATGGAAAAAAACACACTTTTTCTAACTTTGACCCCCAAAATGTGTTACACATCTATAATCACCAAAAAACACAAATGCTAAATAGTTTCTAAATTTTGTCCTGAGTTTAGAAATACCCAATGTTTACATCTTCTTTGCTTTTTTTGTAAGTTATAGGGCCATAAATACAAGTAGCACTTTGCTATTTCCAAACCACTTTTTTTCAGAATTAGCGATAGTTATATTGGGACACTGATATCTTTCAGGAATCTCTGAATATCCATTGACAAGTATATATTTTTTTTTAGAAGACATCCCAAAGTATTGATCTAGGCCCATTTTGGTATATTTCATGCCACCATTTCGCCACAAAATGCGATTAAATACAAAAAATCGTTCACTTTTTCACTAAGTTTTTCACAAACTTTTGGCTTCTCACTGAAATTATTTACAAACAGCTTGTGCAATTATGGCTTAAATGGTTGTAAATTATTCTCTGGGATCCCCTTTGTTCAGAAATAGCAGACATATATGGCTTTGGCGTTGCTTTTTAGCAATTAGAAGGCTGCTAAATGCCACTGCACAATACACGTGTATTATGCCCAGCAGTGAAGGGGTTAATTAGGGAGCATGTAGGGAGCTTTTAGAGGTAATTTTAGCTTTAGTGTAGTGTAGTAGACAACTCCAAGTATTGATCTAGGCCAATTTTGGTATATTTCATGCCACCATTTCATCGCCTAATGCAATCAAATAAAAAAAAAAGTTACATTTTTCACAATTTTAGGTTTCTCGCTGAAATCATTTACAAACAGTTATGGCACAAATGGTTGTAAATGCTTCTCTGGGATCCCCTTTGTTCAGAAATAGCAGACATATATGGCTTTGGCATTGCTTTTTTGTAATTAGAAGGCCGCTAAATGCCACTGCGCACCACACGTGTATTATGCCCAGCAGTGAAGGGGTGAATTATGTAGCTTGTAGGGAGCTTGTAGGGTTAATTTTAGCTTTAGTGTAGTGTAGTAGACAACCCAAAGTATTGATCTAGACCCATTTTTGTATATTTCATGCCACCATTTCACTGCCAAATGCGATCAAATATAAAAAACGTTCCCTATTTCACAAACTTTTTCACAAACTTTAGGTTTCTCACTGAAATTATTTACAAACAGCTTGTGCAATTATGGCACAAATGGTTGTAAATGCTTCTCTGGGATCTCCTTTGTTCAGAAATAGCAGACATATATGGCTTTGGCGTTGCTTTTTGGTAATTAGAAGGCCGCCAAATGCCGCTGCGCATCACACGTGTATTATGGCTAGCAGTGATGGGGTTAATAATGTAGCTTGTAGGGAGCTTGCAGGGTTAATTTTAGCTTTAGTGTAGAGCTCAGCCTACCACCTGAAACATCAGACCCCCTGATCCCTCCCAAACAGCTCTCTTCCCTCCCCCACCCCACAATTGTCCCCGCCATCTTTGGCAGAAAGTCCATCTTAAGTACTGGCAGAAAGTCTACCAGTACTAAAATAAAACCCGACTTTAAAAACAGACAACAAGGCCATAGACCTAAGGATTTATCAAATAAATCCCTAACAAGTCTGCTTTGAGCCAGAAAGACCCCAGGGGGATCCAATCCCACCTTTCTGCCTCACATCCAGGAGAAGCCCCAAGCAAGGAATCTATCCCCATAGGGAGGAGAATATCCCCTAAAGAAAAGGGATGATGCCAGAAGGGCAACAACTGTCCTCAAGGCCCAAAGACACCGGCCAATGGGAAGAGAAACTCCCAAAACAGATGTCCTAGAAAAGGACTTCCTACAAGTAGCTTGCCGAGCAGAGGCACAGCCAACCCATATGCCTGTAGATCAGGGAATCCATGGGCACACTGGCAAGCTGACCAGGGGAATGCAACCCTAAGGCACAACAGAAATTGGACACCCAACGCCAGCAGCTGGGTATAAACCAACCACCCTTGAGGCTCACGCCACACGGCCCATATGACATGGGCTACTCTTTGACAAAGAGTAAAAAATATTCAGAAAACCTGACTAACCATGACCAGGTTAGGTAGATGGAGCAAAGACATAACCCAAGTTCACACTTCTGTGGAACACCTCAGCCAGCCCTGAGATCTGAGATTCCAAAACCACCCAAGACTGCGTAAGGAAAAAGGCCAAGCGAAGCTTCAGTAACTGGAAGTCTCAGGGAGAAAAACAAATCCAGGCACCTAATAGTTCAAGGCAAACCTTACCCTAGAACTAAACACCCCAACTGACCAAAGAGCCAGACACAAGGGTATGGAAGCATATCCAGAGAATCCGGATAGCGAGAGAACTTGAAGGCCCTGACCAAAGGAAGGAACCACCCCTAGCAAAAGTCCAACGCTCCAAGGAGCAAAGCTAGAAGTCCTATGAAGATACTTCTCAGAGCCTCAGGACAACCAAGGGATACCTTGAGGTCAAAAAAATTCTACTAGCAGGACTAGTCTCCCTATCACCTCTGCACAAGCAGAGGACACAAGGAAGAGAAAAGGCACTAAGCCTACCCAGCTCTGGAAAACCCTGAGATAAACAAAGTCCCCACAGGGAACAACCATCACCGGGAAACACAGATCCCTAAAAGGAGATCCACTTACCCAGAGACAATTGAAGAAGATACAAGAGTCTCCTATATCTCAGACAAACAGTACACGTCAAAGAGCAAGAGCTGCATCTAGTACACTATAAACAGCTTATGTGTACAACTGCAAGGTGTCAAGAGCTGCAACTGGTTTGAAACTGCAAACCTTCCATATGCTATACAGATATCCTGTACAAGCTGTTGGATCAAGCCCAAAAGGACAAATCCAGAGGCCTAAAAATAAAGGCCAAACCGCTCAAGTGCGGTAAGGGGCATTAAGCCCACCAACCCTCCACCACATGGGGGAGGAAAACTAAGTTTTGATGAAATCAGATGTCAGATAGAGTGATGCAGTGGGAAACTCCCCTGCCCGGTCATCTAGACTGAAGGCTATAAGGACTGAAACAATCCTTCCTACCTTACGGACCCACAGGTCCTCTCGAATGCTTAGTTGAACATGAAAAACAATGATAACCAGAGCACTCTGCGCTTCTACTGAGCCAGTCGAGCAGAACAGCGCCACTTGTTTGAACAGCTGCAAGACCAAATTAACTCAAAAGGACCAGCCTGCACCTATGGTCCCAACTGGCAAGCTGCATAATTCTCCCTCATAGGGGAAAAAACAGAAAACCGACATTTTTAACATAGGACTAACATGTCCAAAACAACTTCCTAATAAGTAATAAAGAGTATCAATCCCAGAAGGTTCCCGAAGGAACAAAAATAAAAAAAATACATCCCATCGGATATAAATAAAATATAAGGCAACCCGGAGGTTAACGCCCAAAAAGACACAGGCCTACCCACAGGACCAGCCAAATGGAGCCCTATCTTACAATATCGGGAAAGCTCTCAAACAAACGACAATCAGGGGATTACCTTATCTCTACATGTCTAATGAGGTGCACCATTCAAATGATCAGACTGGAAATCCACATATCTAGTAACGATAGGGTCATTCAATTACTGAAACACGTCTGAGCAATACGCGAAGGTGCACAATCCTGTAACGAAAGACACAACACTCAGGAACAGTTACACCCGCGGGAAACTGTAAAGGCCCACCCCAAGGCGGAAGACCAGGGACAATAGGGCATGAGCACATTCTCAAATAAACATCTGGACTCTGCAGACGAACAATCACCAACATGATATGGAAGCAAAAACGTGCTGCAACCATGGGGAACACGCCACCCTGCATGGAGGAACCATAAACTAGGTTACCCACATGTGTAGAAGTATGATTTGGTAGGGAAATCGCCTCTTGAATGACAGGACCCCCAGAGGTGGATGGCTTAGCAGTCCCCTGATTCCCCGAGCCCAAGGGACCAGGAGCTCTCATACGGAACAAAACTGGTTGACAAGTGTCAACGAGTCCATTCCGAATTCATCACCGGACACAGAATCTGAGTATGAAATCAATAGTCTTGGTATCAGAATCCTCCGTAACTGAATCGGAAATTAGCACAATCTCAGCATCAGAATCCTCCATAACTAGATAGAAGAAATATCAATATGGACTAAAGTATTAAATAAAAAAACGGCACCTAACACTCACAATGGCTGGGGCCCTCACCACCTCCTATGACCAGGCATGCAGACTAGAAGATTTCCTTTGCAACACGATCAAGAATGCGGAAATGGGGAACGGAACCACACCCAAACACAAGGTGAACCGCACAGTCCAAAAAAAGCGCGCCCAACCAAAAGGCTGTGTCACTTCCAAAGGCCTCAAAGTTCCAACCACGAGCCCATAAACATCACACATAAGCAGGTTGAATCACATAAAAAAACATGATTATAAACCCCCCTGTTCAATAACCCCCCTCAGGAGATATTAACCCTCAATTCCAAGATACTAACAGAGACTCACTGAGCCCCTATAGTTAGACCCGAAAAGGTGTGTACCCTCTCTGAAAAATATTCACATTACAGTACATTGACGATAAAGTAAAATGAAACGATCTTACTGGAATCAACACCGTGGAACAGGAACACAACCTTTCAAGTGTGACAAATAGTGGCATCACCTCCACCATGGACTTGAGAGAAGAAAGCAGGCAGCGAAGCGAAGTTTCAACAACGCCGATTGCTTAAAGGAACTGTTAATATGAGTCGGGATGGTTTCGCAGAAAGAAACTCCCTGCATCTCCAGACTCCTACTTTCATCCAAGCCCTCACTGAGAGACTGACAGGATACTTAAAACTCCTGTCCCATGCCAAAGAGTACTACCCTCCATAAGAGACAAAAACAAAAATTTAAAAATTCTGACACTTCTCTGCCAACCTCCTGGGACGAAAGTCAAAGAATGACTGGGGGACGTGGGGAGTGGGGGGAGTATTTAAGCCTTTGGCTGGGTTGTCTTTGCCTCCTCTTGGTGGCCAGGTTCTTAATTCCCAAAAGTAATGAATGCAGCTGTGGACTATTTCCATTTAAGAAGACAATTAGGTTTTATGTCCCTTTAAGGCCTTTAGCGTTTTGTATTAGGTATAGAAGTATTTTCTATAAGAAAAAACTAAGGGGACGCACTGTAGTGTTGATAGAAATTGTGTTGATGTGAATGAAATTCCTCTGGTATCGTGTGAGTTGAACCGTGACAGATAAGTATGTGAGAGTAGAGGTGTATATGTGTATATGATTGAGTGAAATCTTGTTAATCAAAGGAGAATGTGTGACTTGTTACAAACCGTAAGACTTGAAACAATTGTGATACATAAACAAAAAAATCATGAAACAATTGTGATACCTAAACAAAAAATCAGTTGGAATATTGCAAAGAACTAAAGACTTGCAACAAAATATGTGAACAGTTGAATTTGATTAAACTCAAAAAACTGAAAAGTCCAATATGTGATAAGTGTTCAGAGATAAAAAGTCCAAATTCAATGTAAAGGATATATAAAGAACAAAAGTTCAAAGGATCAAAACAAATGGCTTGCTCTGCTTGAATCCAAGGTGTGATGAATCAGGAAATCTAGGAGGATAGAAAAACAAGGGGCGCCAACATAGTGTGAATCAGTTTGGAAAACTGGAAAACAGTAGTTATAATAAAATCTACTCACAAGTGGAGTGGCACCTAGAACCAACTGGGTGCATACAGGCAGGCTGACATTCAGGACCAGCAGTCAGTACGCTGGGGGTCTCACCCGGGAGACCTGTGGGTGGGTCAGATGAGGTAGATGGAGTCGGCTGTGTGTCGTCTGGTGAGCCGGATCGCCACTGTGGAAGTCCAAAGGGCTGTGTTGTTTATCCCAAAAGGGTAGCTGCTCACACGATCAGCCTTGTTTCCAAACGAGTTTCCAATGTCAGTGTATGGAACAAAGGGATAAAAACCAAACTGGGTATAACCACTGCAAACTGTGGTAATATTAAAAAGGCACAGAAAACCGGGTCTGTCTAAAAACAAGTATTTAATTGCTACGCGTTTCTCAGTCCGTAAAGGACCGTTTCCTCAGGCATATACAAAGGTGTTCAACAGGCTACCATTTATACCTGACAGTGACCCGGAATCAAAATATGGAAGTCATCTCCAAAGAATTGACAATTAAGCGTTAAAAAACAAAAATACAATAAAAAATGGAACATGTATCAAAATTGTGTTTGAGCAGCAATCAGATAATATATTCATATCATGAAAAAACAAAAAGCAAAAAGAACAAACATAAAAACAGCATGTATTTGCATTGATGAGTAACACCTGTGATAGTGTTTCTGAAAAAAAAAAAAAAAAAAAAAAAAAAGCTAAACCTGTGTATGTATCCTATCCTATAGATAAACATGTTGTCACCTCAAAAGAGTATTGGGTTATATGAAAATAAGATCCCAATGGTGACTATTGTTTAGTGTGCAAAACAAATCTGTATATAATCAATAAAGAATATATATAAACTAGAAAAAATATATATATGTTTTCCTCTGGGTTGGGCTTGAACCCTTGACCTTGTGTATGCTAGGCTTTTACTGATCTAAAAGAGCTATTCAGATATGACAACAAATGAGATTGATATCACTCGTAATATACCAAACAATAGTAGATAATATGGATGTATTAGAAATATGAGTTGGCAGAAAACATTGTTCTTGTAAAGAGCCCTCATATCTTATATTCTAGAAAACAAAAATAAGATGGTTATGGACGATAGATTCTAGATAGAACAAGAAAAATGGTCTTTTATGTATCTAGATAATGATTTAAGGAACGCTATCTCAAACTAGCGGTCCCAAATATAAATTAAATATCTATGTAAATGTTGAAGTTGTTGGATGAAGATTAAATGAAAGAATATAGCAATCCTTGTTTGGAGAGATATAAATACGCTATATGCTAGCTGTTGTAATACTGGTAAAAAAGTGATGTGGATGTAAAAATGGTAAAAAATGGTTAATGGAAAAAACCTATTGAGAAATATTAGAAAATTGTATATATTAAAAAAACTAATGATATACTGCTAAAAAGTGTGTATATATAAAAAGAACCTTCGTTTAAAGCATATATTTTTACTAAATGCTAGCTGTGAAGGTTCTAGTGATACTGCTCATGATATTCTTTTTCTAAACTCATATTGATAATAAATTGTTTCAAATATTTTGGGTGGGATACGAACCCATGTCTATATATGTAAGGCCCCTATGCTTAGTCCGATGAGCTATCTGGAAATAGCAAAATATATAGGAATCTTAGTGTGGTTGACTCTAAACTAATCGATATAACATTAAAAATGCTGTACACTAATAGGAGTGATTCAACTTATTGATTCTTAGTGTTTGTGTGTATCTCTGATGGTGATGTCTTGATTAATAAATGTATTAGAAAATGTTGTAGAGAATCTATTGATGTAAACTGGATATGTATATGAGATCTAAATATGATGTATGTATCTGAGAAAATGTCGTAATAATGAATGTACGAAAAATATCGTTGGAAATCTGTTGTTGTAAACTGAATGTAGTATGTAATGTGATCTCTGCAAAGGACGGACTTATATGAAAGCAGCAAAATCAACATTGGCATTCAAACCCAGTGGATACAAAGTTTTGAGTTTATGTATCCAGTAAGTTTCTAATTGTCTAAGTTTAATTAGACGATCATAATCAGTGGATGGAGGTACATGGTCTATCGGAATTATATTAAAGATATCTGCTCTACCATCATGTATTGTTTCACAGTGATTTGGAACACTGTGATTAATCTTACTTTTTTTACAGTTTTTACAATTCCGATAGTGTTCACCCCAACGGGTGCGTATGTTCCTAATGGTACGCCCAATGTATTGGACCCCACAAACACAATTTAAAAGATATATAATATACTTAGATTCGCAATTGAGGCGATGTGATATCTGATAAGACAAACCAGTAGTGTTAGATTTAAATGTTTTTTGAGAACATATAAATTTACACATATTACATCCTCTTTTGCCACATTTATATGAACCATATAATCTAAAAAAACTCTGTGTTTTTTTCAAATTACTTATAGATGATTGGCTGTGTTTTACCCTTTTGCTAGGTGCTAGTTTGTTCCTAAGGGTTGGTGCCCGTCTGTAAACAATTTTAGGTCTCTCCTTAACTATATTTTTTAAAAAAGGATCCTTTTGAATAATGTTCCAATGTTTGTTGAGTATATTGCAAATTTTTTTATGATTGCTGTTGTATTGTGTTATAAAGAGAGGTTCACTATTGGCATCCCTATTAATTGTTTTGTTTGAATTGGTTGTGTTATTTTCAAACTTTTCAAAAATGAGATCTCTATCCAAGTCTCGTGCTTTTTTTAAACATCGATCAAGTAAATCAGCTGGGTAACCTTTGTCCAAAAAACGTTGATACAAAATCATGCTTTGTGAGTCAAAGGTATCTAACTCTGAACAATTCTGACGAATTCTTTGGAATTGACTAAAAGGGATATTTCTTTTCCACCCAATGTGGTGGTTACTGGAATAATCAAGGTAACTGTTGCTATCCACCTTTTTGAAAAAGGTTTTGGAGACAACATTCCCTGTACTATCCCAGCTCAACAATAAATCCAAGTATTCTATTGAGGAATTTTGGATATTAGCTGTGAAAGTAAGACCCATATGGTTGTTATTTAAATGTTCTACTATTGAATTGGCTAGAGTAATATCCCCTTTTAAAATAAAAATGAGATTGTCAATGTAACGGCCATAGAATACCAGGTTCGCCCAAAAGTTTGCAGAGTAAATGTATTGATCTTCAAAAATTCCCATAAAGAGATTGGCAAAACTTGGGGCGAACCTGGTACCCATGGCTGTACCCTTGACTTGCAGAAAAAATTTGTCCTGAAAGATAAAATAATTATGTATGAGTATATACTCTATCCCTTCCAAAATGAATTCCTTTTGAAGATCTGGCATGTATAGATCTTTCTCTAGGAAAACTGAAATCGCATTGATTCCCATGTTGTGACAAATATTGGAATAGAGGGAACCAACATCACAAGTGATCCATATTAGGTTATTGTTATTGCAAAAATTTATGAGTTGGTATAAAATGTGAGTACTGTCTTTGATATAAGAAGGTAAATTGACCAGGTATTTTTGTAGAAATTGGTCTATATAAAAAGATAGGTTATAGGTGAGATTGCCTATACCTGCTATAATAGGGCGCCCAGGTGGATTAGCTTGGTTTTTATGTATTTTGGGCAGGTGATAATAGTGTGCTACACTAGGATTGGTTACTTTTAGAAATTCTTTTTCTTCTTTGTTCAAAATGCCTGTTGCAATTCCTTTCTGTATCAGATCATTATATCCCTTTATAAAGGTATTAGTGGGATTGAACATGATTTCTCTGTAATAGTTTGTATCTGTTAAAATGTTATTTGCCTCTTTTAAATAGTCACCAATGTCTTGTAAGACAATACCACCGCCCTTGTCGGCATCCCTGATTATCAAATTTCTGTTATTGGCCAAAGTATGTAAAGCTATTTGTTCACTTTTATGAAAATAGTATTGTTTCTTTTGATTTTTGTATAATTTCTCTATATCTTCAATGACTGATCTTTGAAATAGTTCAATATAATGATTAGTTGATAGTGATGGTATAAATTGGGATTTAACCTTTATGTCTGTGTGGATGTAATCTTCAAACAGATGAGTAGTTAGGCCCTCTGTTTCTGAATATATCACTTGCATATTTCTGTTGGGGTTCATACTGTTCACTAAAATAGGCTGTGTATTATCCGTGTGTGTATGTTTTTGTTGTTTGAGTTTTTTCTTTGCAAAAAATTTTTGCAAAGATAATTTTCTTGTAAATTTGTTGACATCAACAAACAGATGATATAAGTTGTGGGGATTGGGTGGACAATAGGAGAGACCCTTGTGAAGGACTCTTTTTTCATTGGTGGTTAAAGTATGTGATGACAAATTAAATATACCATGTTCTAATTTGGAAAGTTTCTCTTTTGGGGCTGAAAGACCCCTTCCTCTTGCACCTCTTGGTCTAAAGGGAATGGTCTTTTTCTTTGATTTTCTAAATTGGTGTGCGGAAAAAATAATCTGTTTTGGTTGTGGCCGTTCTCTAAAAAAGATGAAGAGTATTCATGTGAAGTGCTGGGCATATTTTCTCCATCAGAAATCGATGCTAAAATGCCAAATCTATTCTGATGTTCGAAAGAAATGTTTGATTTTGGTGTCTGGTCATGTGGTCTTTCTAAAAGTGTTCTATGATTAACCTTTATGTTCCACACAGACATAAAGGTTAAATCCCAATTTATACCATCACTATCAACTAATCATTATATTGAACTATTTCAAAGATCAGTCATTGAAGATCTAGAGAAATTATCCAAAAATCAAAAGAAACAATACTATTTTCATAAAAGTGAACAAATAGCTTTACATACTTTGGCCAATAACAGAAATTTTATAATCAGGGATGCCGACAAGGGCGGTGGTATTGTCTTACAAGACATTGGTGACTATTTAAAAGAGGCAAATAACATTTTAACAGATACAAACTATTACAGAGAAATCATGTTCAATCCCACTAATACCTTTATAAAGGGATATAATGATCTGATACAGAAAGGAATTGCAACAGGCATTTTGAACAAAGAAGAAAAATAATTTCTAAAAGTAACCAATCCTAGTGTAGCACACTATTATCACCTGCCCAAAATACATAAAAACCAAGCTAATGCACCTGGGCGCCCTATTATAGCAGGTATAGGCAATCTCACCTATAACCTATCTTTTTATATAGACCAATTTCTACAAAAATACGTGGTCAATTTACCTTCTTATATCAAAGACAGTACTCACATTTTATACCAACTCAGAAATGTTTGCAATAACAATAACCTAATATGGATCACTTGTGATGTTGGTTCCCTCTATTCCAATATTTGTCACAACATGAGAATCAATGCGATTTCAGTTTTCCTAGAGAAAGATCTATACATGCCAGATCTTCAAAAGGAATTCATTTTGGAAGGGATAGAGTATATACTCAAACATAATTATTTTATCTTTCAGGACAAATTTTTTCTGCAAGTCAAGGGTACAGCCATGGGTACCAGGTTCGCCCCAAGTTTTGCCAATCTCTTTATGGGAATTTTTGAAGATCAATACATTTACTCTGCAAACTTTTGGGCGAACCTGGTATTCTATGGCCGTTACATTGACGATCTCATTTTTATTTTAAAAGGGGATATTACTCTAGCCAATTCAATAGTAGAACATTTAAATAACAACCATATGGGTCTTACTTTCACAGCTAATATCCCAAATTCCTCAATAGAATACTTAGATTTATTGTTGAGCTGGGATAGTACAGGGAATGTTGTCTCCAAAACCTTTTTCAAAAAGGTGGATAGCAACAGTTACCTTGATTATTCCAGTAACCACCACATTGGGTGGAAAAGAAATATCCCTTTTAGTCAATTCCAAAGAATTCGTCAGAATTGTTCAGAGTTAGATACCTTTGACTCACAAAGCATGATTTTGTATCATCGTTTTTTGGACAAAGGTTACCCAGCTGATTTACTTGATCGATGTTTAAAAAAAGCACGAGACTTGGATAGAGATCTCTTTTTTGAAAAGTTTGAAAATAACACAACCAATTCAAACAAAACAATTAATAGGGATGCCAATAGTGAACCTCTCTTTATAACACAATACAACAGCAATCATAAAAAAATTTGCAATATACTCAACAAACATTGGAACATTATTCAAAAGGATCCTTTTTTAAAAAATATAGTTAAGGAGAGACCTAAAATTGTTTACAGACGGGCACCAACCCTTAGGAACAAACTAGCACCTAGCAAAAGGGTAAAACACAGCCAATCATCTATAAGTAATTTGAAAAAAACACAGAGTTTTTTTAGATTATATGGTTCATATAAATGTGGCAAAAGAGGATGTAATATGTGTAAATTTATATGTTCTCAAAAAACATTTAAATCTAACACTACTGGTTTGTCTTATCAGATATCACATCGCCTCAATTGCGAATCTAAGTATATTATATATCTTTTAAATTGTGTTTGTGGGGTCCAATACATTGGGCGTACCATTAGGAACGTACGCACCCATTGGGGTGAACACTATCGGAATTGTAAAAACTGTAAAAAAAGTAAGATTAATCACAGTGTTCCAAATCACTGTGAAATAATACATGATGGTAGAGCAGATATCTTTAAAATAATTCCGATAGACCATGTACCTCCATCCACTGATTATGATCGTCTAATTAAACTTAGACAATTAGAAACTTACTGGATACATAAACTCAAAACTTTGTATCCACTGGGTTTGAATGCCAATGTTGATTTGGCTGCTTTCATATAAGTCCGTCCTTTGCAGAGATCACATTACATACTACATTCAGTTTACAACAACAGATTTCCAACGATATTTTTCATACATTCATTATTACGACATTTTCTCAGATACATACATCATATTTAGATCTCATATACATATCCAGTTTACATCAATAGATTCTCTACAACATTTTCTAATACATTTATTAATCAAGACATCACCATCAGAGATACACACAAACACTAAGAATCAATGAGTTGAATCACTCCTATTAGTGTACAGCATTTTTAATGTTATATCGATTAGTTTAGAGTCAACCACACTAAGATTCCTATATACTTTGCTATTTCCAGATAGCTCATCGGACTAAGCATAGGGGCCTTACAAATATATAGACATGGGTTCGTATCCCACCCAAAATATTTGAAACAATTTATTATCAATATGAGTTTAGAAAAAGAATATCATGAGCAGTATCACTAAAACCTTCACAGCTAGCATTTAGTAAAAATATATGCTTTAAACGAAGGTTCTTTTTATATATACACACTTTTTAGCAGTATATCATTAGTTTTTTTAATATATACAATTTTCTAATATTTCTCAATAGGTTTTTTCCATGAACCATTTTTTACCATTTTACATCACTTTTTTACCAGTATTACAACAGCTAGCATATAGCGTATTTATATCTCTCCAAACAAGGATTACTATATTCTTTCATTTAATCTTCATCCAACACCTTCAACATTTACATTGATATTTAATTTATATTTGGGACCGCTAGTTTGAGATAGCATTCCTTAAATCATTATCTAGATACATAAAAGACCATTTTTCTTGTTCTATCTAGAATCTATCGACCATAACCATCTTATTTTTGTTTTCTAGAATATAAGATATGAGGGCTCTTTACAAGAACAATGTTTTCTGCCAACTCATATTTCTAATACATCCATATTATCTACTATTGTTTGGTATATTACGAGTGATATCAATCTCATTTGTTGTCATATCTGAATAGCTCTTTTAGATCAGTAAAAGCCTAGCATACACAAGGTCAAGGGTTCGAGCCCAACCCAGAGGAAAACATATATATATTTTTTCTAGTTTATATATATTCTTTATTGATTATATACAGATTTGTTTTGCACGCTAAACAATAGTCACCATTGGGATCTTATTTTCATATAACCCAATACTCTTTTGAGGTGACAACATGTTTATCTATAGGATAGGATACATACACAGGTTTAGCTTTTTTTTTTTTCAGAAACACTATCACAGGTGTTACTCATCAATGCAAATACATGCTGTTTTTATGTTTGTTCTTTTTGTTTTTTGTTTTTTCATGATATGAATATATTATCTGATTGCTGCTCAAACACAATTTTGATACATGTTCCATTTTTTATTGTATTTTTGTTTTTTAACGCTTTATTGTCAATTCTTTGGAGATGACCTCCACATTTTGATTCCGGGTCACTGTCAGGTATAAATGGTAGCCTGTTGAACACCTTTGTATATGCCTGAGGAAACGGTCCTTTACGGACTGAGAAACGCGTAGCATTTAAATACTTGTTTTTAGACAGACCCGGTTTTCTGTGCCTTTTTAATATTACCACAGTTTGCAGTGGTTATACCCAGTTTGGTTTTTATCCCTTTGTTCCATACACTGACATTGGAAACTCGTTTGGAAACAAGGCTGATCGTGTGAGCAGCTACCCTTTTGGGATAAACAACACAGCCCTTTGGACTTCCACAGTGGCGATCCGGCTCACCAGACGACACACAGCCGACTCCATCTACCTCATCTGACCCACCCACAGGTCTCCCCCGGGTGAGACCCCCAGTGTACTGACTGCTGGTCCTGAATGTCAGCCTGCCTGTATGCACCCAGTTGGTTCTAGGTGCCACTCCACTTGTGAGTAGATTTTATTATAACTACTGTTTTCCAGTTTTCCAAACTGATTCACACTATGTTGGCGCCCCTTGTTTTTCTATCCTCCTAGATTTCCTGTTTTGTATTAGGATTTTACATTTACGGGGGTCCATGGTTATTTTCTTTGTTCCTCCTCATGCTCCTTTTGCTGGAAGTCTGTCCACTGTCCCCAACTCATTAGGCAACCAGCAATTGAGTGGTAATTGTGACATTATGGGGCACAAGTGTATTAAAAGCCCCAGCCCATTTTTCTATTCTCCATTTATTCTACTTATTTCCTAAATTCATGCTAATATTCACAGTATTTAAAATCACACAATGGAGGAATTAGTATCTACTTAATGGAGGGATTAGTGCGGGTGTGTATGGATCGCAATATGTGGTGTGGTATTGCTGTGTACATTGGGGAACCTGCTGTATGTAACAATTAAACATCAAACAAAAACAAGTTAAATAGACAATTCCAATACAATTTAAATAAACCCTTTCAATGCAATTGCGTATTTCAATATAGTGGTATGGGGGGGGGGATACATTTTAGTTCACTCCTATTGGTAAACTATAAAGTAATAGAAACTTCCTATTAAGACATAAATTACTACGTTTGAGTGGGGATTTGTTGATCCCAGCAAGAGTTTTTGAAAGCTTTTGCTCTGTTTTTGTAATTAGGTATTTTAGATAGTACTAGTCATGTATTTGGTAAAAAAATAGCATACTTACGCCATTGAGTAAGTAGTTGGACAAGATGACAGGTGAAGGTTGCGTACATCTTTGGTAAGGTAGTAGCAGACAGGAAAGTTATATTCTTTTCTTCCTTTGGGAAGGTGGAGAAAAGTCATGAAGGGTCGTTGGTCGTAGTTGGGGGACTGGATTTGAGCGTTTTTCCAATTTTTGTTCTCAAATCCTCAGACAATTCTTTGCTACTCTTTCTCTTCTCCATGCTCAATGTGACACACAGATACACACAGCAGAAAGGTTGAGTAACTTTTCACCATTTTAACTGGTTGCCGGTGTGATTTCTATATTGTCAGCACCTGTTAAAGGGACAGTAAACACCAGAATATTTGTTGTTTAAAAAGGTAGATAATCCCTTTATTACCTATTCCCCAATTTTGCCTAACCAACACAGTTATAATGATATACTTTTTATATACTTTTTACCTCTGTGATTACCTTGTATCTATGCCTCTGCAAACTGCCCCTTATTTCAGTTCTTTGACAGACATGCATTTTTAACCAATCAGTGCTTGCTTTTAGGAGCTTCACGTGCCGGAGCTCAATGTTATCTATATGAAACATGAACTAATGCCCTCTAGTGGTGAAAAACTGTCAAAATGCTTTCCGATTGGAGACAGTCTTCAAGGTCTAAGAAATTAGCACATGAAACTCCTAGATGTAGCTTTCAACTAAAAATACAAAAAGAACAAATCAAAATTGGTAATTAAAGTAAATTGGAAAGTTGTTTAAAATTACATGCCCCTATTTAAATCATGAAATATTTTTTTTTACTTTTCTGTCCCTTTAATTGAAACAAGTGAGTGTAATTACAAATTACAGGAGCATCACAAACTTGGAATACAATTATTTCTTACAACTTTGAGAAGGTGCCAATAATTTTGTCCAGTCCATTTTTGGAGTTTTAAAAGGAATGTGTCAGATCCCCCCCCCCCCCCACACACACACACACTTTATTGTCTCATACCAATACAAACAAAATAAATAAACATGAGAATGGCTAAACATTTGTATTTGCAATTTTCTAGGTGAAGTGGTGCATATATATATATATATATATATATATATATATATATATATATATATACAGTTGCAAGAAAAAGTATGTGAACCCTTTGGAATGATATGGATTTCTGCACAAATTGGTCATAACATGTGATCTGATCATCATCTAAGTCACAACAATAGACAATCACAGTCTGCTTACTCTAATAACACACAAAGAATGAAATGTTGCCATTTTTTTATTGAACACACCATGTAAACATTCACAGTGCAATTATATATATATATATATATATCTACACACACGGTTATATATAGGTTTTAGATATATGATAGATATATATATATATATATATATATATATATATATATATATATATATATATATATATATATATATATAGGATAATCTATAGGAATATCTATTTATAAATACATAAAACATATTCCCCTATGTGACGAACATTGGAATGTGAAATATTTACAATAAATACACAGTATAACACTTTATTAGATATGCATAAATATGCTTTTACATGTTGTTATCTACTTGACTGCAAAGGGCTCCAATGCACTTATATATATAAATATATGTCTATAAATGTGTACATATGTATATATTTGTATATATGTTTGTAAATACATATATGCACATATAAATACATAGATACATAGGTACACATATATAAACATGTATTATTATAATTATTATAATTATTATTAATAATAATGTATAGCACAGCAAAATTCTGTAGCGCTGGGTACAAAGAGGTATACAATGACAATGATTTGTGATAAAATACAAAACAGTACAGGAGGAAGAAGGCCCTGCTCCAGAGAGTTCACAGTCTACATGTTAAAGGGACAGTCAAGTCCAAAAAAAACTTTCATGTTTTAAATAGGGCATGCAATTTTAAACAACTTCTCAATTTACTTTTATCACCAATTTTGCTTTGTTCTCTTGGTATTCTTAGTTGAAAGCTAAAACTAGGAGGTTCATATGCTAATTTCTTAGACCTTGAAGACTGCCTCTAATCTGAATACATTTTGACCACTAGAGGGCATTAGTTCACATGTTTCATATAGATAACATTGAGCTCATGCACGTAAAGTGACCTAGGAGTGAGCACTGATTGGCTAAACTGCATGTCTGTCAAAAGAACTGAAATAAGGGGGCAGTCAGCAGAAGCTTAGATACAAGATAATTACAGAGGTAAAATGTGCATTATTATAACTGTGTTGGTTATGCAAAACTGGGGAATGGGTAATAAAGGGATTATCTTTCTTTTTAAACAACAAAAATTCTGGTGTTGACTGTCCCTTTAAAGGTGCAGAGACATAAAGTTTGGGGTAGCTTGTCAGATGGATTGTAGTTGCATCAGTGAGTCAGCCAGTTCAAGAATTATTTTGGTTTGGATGAAAAACAGAGAAGAGATGGTAAACCTCTCTCAATAGGCGTGTTTTCAAGGAGTGTCGGAAGCTATACAAGGTTGGAGTAGAGCTGGTGTTTTGGAAGGTCATTAAAAAGTATATTGCAATAGTCAATGTGCGTCAAAATGAGGGAATTAATTAGTATTTTTCTAGTTTTTTGAGTAAGGAAGGGACAAATTCTGGAAATGTTGCGTAGGTTTGCACGGCAGGATTTGGTAAGTGCTTGTATATGTGGGTTGAATGTGAGTTCTGAGTCAAGTGTAACCCCAAGACAGCGGACCTGGGGTGAGGTGTTGAGAACAGAGTCTGACCAACAGAGAAATGTCAGGTGTCAGATGTCTCGAAGAGGGGGGAATAAGAAGCAGCTCACTTTTGGACAGATTGAATTGGAGGTAGTAGAATGACATCCAAGAGGAAAATCTGGTTGAGTAAAGATGGAGAGATATCAGGAGAGGAAAGATAGATTTGGGTATTACCAACATATAAGTTGATACTGGAAGATAAAGGAGGCTATGCATTTTCCAATGGAGGATATATAGAGAGAGAAAGGCAAGGGACTCAAGACAGAGCTTTGCGGTACTCCAACTGAGAGAGGCAAACGATCAGAAGATATACTGTTTTTTTTATCCACTGGAGTAATATATACTCTGTTAATTAACCTTATATGGGATTCCCGCCAAGAGAGTTGCGGAGTGGCTGCCCATGCTCTAGCAACACTTTTTTCAATTGTCTTAATTCCTATGCTAGGGATATCAGTACACCATTTTTCTCGCAAACGTTCCATGGCCATATGTCCTTCTTTAATTAATAGCAGATTATACCATTGTGATATAGAAACTTTACCCTTAAGGAAAATACCTGTGCCAGCATAAACTCTTTCCCAATTCTTATGATAGTCTTTTAGTGACTGTGCATTCAGAAAATGTCTGATTTGAAAGAAGACTAACATGTCTCTATTGGGGAGATCAAATTTTTCCTTTAAAGTACTAAAGGAGTGAATAACATTCCTATCCATGTCTAAACATTGATAAAAGAACTCCAGTCCCTTAAATTTCCATCTTTTAAAAATTTCTGAATCAGTCCCCGCAGGAAATGCCGGGTTGTTTTGTATAGGCAGAAATTTAGAGCACTGGTAATTAATATTCTGAGCCCGGCAAAATTTTTGCCACGCTATTATCGGGTTTTTAAAGGTATACATTTTTTTAAGCAATGGGGCCAGGCTTTTTGATTCATATGAACAAGTGCCTTAAGAGAATAGGGTTTGAAAAAAATCTAATTCTATACCCCGAAGAGCTAATGCCCATTCATCAGTTAACCAGTCTGGGACAATCTTTATCAAACATGCAATGTTATACTTTTGTATTGATGGAAAACTTAGCCCGGCCTGCTCTTTCGGCTGGCTGAGTCTTTTTAACAAGAGCTTTGGTTTGGTATTGCCCCATAAAAAGCGACTGAGCCGTGTTTAGCTGTTTTATATCCCCTTTTTGTAGAAAAAGTGGGATGTTTTGCATCACATATAACAATTTAGGTAACGCAATCATTTTAATTAAATTTATTTTGGCCGCGAGTGTTAAAGGGAAAAGTGTCCATTTTGACATATCCTGTATGATTTTCTTAATTACTCCCGAATAATTTGCCTTATACCAATCCTCAGGGCAGGTAGACACGAATATACCTAGATATTTTGTATTTTTAGCTTCTTTAAATACAGATGCCGAATAAGAATCTCTAGTGCGATTTAACCATAAAATTTCAGATTTTTTGGAATTGATTGCATATCCGGAAAAGGATCCGAACGTATCAAGCAAATTCAATAATACCGGCACATTTTCCCCCGTATTGGAAAGAAAGACAAGTAGGTCGTCTGCGTAGAGAGAAATTTGCACGACTGAATTCCCCACTTTTATCCCCCTGATGGCCTTACGTAGGGCAATTGCGAGAGGCTCAATACAGAGATTGAACAAGAGTGGGGACAACGGGCAACCTTGACGCGTACCTCTAAATAATTGGAAAAACTCTGTGCATACTCCGTTAACTATTAGTGCAGATCTCGGGTTCTTATATAAGGCCTGGATAAAAGATAGAAAGGGGCCTTTAAAGCCAAATTGTTCCAGCGTGAAGCCTAAATGTGCCCAGCTAATAGAGTCAAAGGCTTTTTTGGCGTCTAAGGCAATAATTGCCTTATCCTCTGATTCTATTTCATTTAATTTCTTTCTTGTGTTATAATACTCCACCATCAACAATAATTTCCTCAAATTTAAGAATGACGATCTACCTTTTAAAAAGCCTGTTTGATCTGGGTGAATTAGGCTGGGAAGAACTTTCTGAAGTCTTGTTGCCAAGATACTAGATAAGAGCTTATAGTCCGTATTCAACAGCGAAATAGGACGATATGAATCTACTTTTTTGACATTCTTACCCTTTTTCGGCACTAAAACAATTAATGAAGCACTAAAATTGATCGATATTGGGTGATCCTGAAGGAAATACGCATTAAATAGAACGTGTAAGGGCTCTATCACTTGGTCTAACAGGATTTTGTAATATTCTGCTGGCAATGTATCAGGGCCCGCCGCTTTCTTAAGACTACACTCATTAATCGCCTGACTAATTTCTTCTTTATAGATTGGCGCCTGCATGGCCTTAACTGCCTCAGCATCTAGACATGGTAACTTGCAAGTATTCCAGAAAGCTGTTTTATTAGCTTCATTAGTGTCTCTCGCGAGAAAGATCTGTTTATAGTATTCGAGAAATTCAGCACTAATAGCGTTAGAATTAGTAAGCCTTCTATCCTTAGTCGCTATCACCGAGATATAGTTGGAACCACGATTTTGTCTCACTAAATTAGCTAAGTTCTTCCCTATATTGACCCGAGTAAGATCACTTGCCGCTTTTTGTTGAAGAAAGATCTCTCTTTTTTAGTTTGTAAATATTTTTGCCAATTAGTTGGGGATGCCTCTTGTATATACGCACTATAAGCATTAGATAGCTGATTTGAGAGCTGAACGTCCCGAATCTGTTTTTTTTTTCCATACTTTATGTAAATAGGCTTTTACTTCTCCGCGTAATACAGACTTGGAGGCCTCCCAATATGTCTCCGGACTGGAGACAGACCCCACGTTATTATATTCAAATTTCTTCCAGGCTTCAATCAGCCAATTCTTAAATTTACTATTCGAGTACAGATATTTTGGAAAAGGGTAAGAGGGGTTTCTTTTTGAAGACCCAGCCACTGGTAACGTAAGCGAGATTGGTGCATGGTCTGAGATGATAATATTGCTTATGTCTGCTACTGCTACCCCCATTAATCTTTCATTAATCAGAATATAGTCTATACGCGACAACGTTTTAAAAGTATTTGATTTACAAGTATAGCCCTTTATCTCGGGATTTTGCATACGCCACACATCCTTTAAGTTTAAGGCATTTCTAAACTTTCGAAATAGGATAATATCCTGTTTCTCTCTACTTGCCGCCTTCTTTTTATGGGGCCATCTGTCTAGAGGGTATTGAGCAATCAAATTGAAGTCACCCGCTACTATCAACTTACTTTCTATAAATTGCGATAATTTGCCCTGTAATCTATCCCAGAAATCATGTATATGATTATTGGGTGTGTACACATTGCATAAAACATAATTTTGACCTCTTATATCCAACTGCACAATTATAAACCTGCCATCATCATCTATCTCGGACTGTATAATCTTATACTCCAAATTTTTATGCAGGAGGATTGCTACCCCGCGTTTCCTAGCAATGCCTGTTGAAGCGATAACTTCACCGACCCAGCCTGTTCTAAGTTTATTTGCTTCATTTTGAACTATATAGGTTTCCTGGAGGAATGCAATATTGCATCCAAATTTTTTCAGGTTTTTCATAATCATTTTTCTTTTGATTGGGGAGGTGATACCTCTAACGTTCCATGATATAAGATCGATATTAACTTTATCTGTCATACTGGCAGAGCAAGATAGCTATCAGGAGTTCTATTACCGATCTAATACAGTACATATACCAGCTCAAAGAGGCCACCGGGGGGTGGGGGGGAAAGCAACAACAAAAACAAAACAAAAAAAAAAAACACAACACAAAACAGACACAAACTTAAAACCTTCACCTAATATATAATCCATTATTATTATAAGCACTGTGGCCTACTGCAGCTTAAGAACGTTATACCCTTCTTATTCATATTCATCTAAGAACTTACATGCTTCCTGTTGTGTGTTTAATATGTGCCAAGTATTATCTTTAAGTACCTTGATCCTAGCGGGGTATAATAGAACGGCTTCATATCCTTTCTTAATAATTTGCGTACAAAGAGGGGCCATCACCTTGCGGCGGTTAGTAGTTTCTATAGAATAATCCTGAAAAAGAAGTAGTTTACCTCCTTCTAACATTACCTCTTTCTTTTTTCGGTATGCATTTAGTAGATCAACTTTGTCCTGGAAATTAAGCATTTTGGCGATTATAGGTCTAGCGATCTTACTACCATCTGGCCTCAGTCTCTCCTGTCCTATTCTGTGGATTCTTTCAACTACCAGCTGGCATTTCGGGCCGGGCAATTCTAAAAGCTGGGGGAGTTTTTCCAGTATAAACTTTTTTAGATCTGTATACTCTATTGTTTCAGGTACGCCAATAATTCTGTGGTCATTCCTCCTGGTTCTATCCTCCAAGTCATCTATCCTATCCTGTAATTTTTTAAAGTAGTCCTGTAAAAACGTGTGTCTTGTTTAGCTGTGTGCATTCTATCTTCAATATCTGATATACGTAATTCAGCTGCTTCAATCCTATTATTAAAGGAGTGAATCTCATTTGTAAGAGAAAGCATATCCTGTCGTATCTGGTCAAATTGTGGAGTCATTGCATCATAAATAGCTTTAACCAATGCTTGAGAATCTATATCCATTTTAGCAACACTGATTTCTTCCACAATACTCTCCTGCAGGGCAGTACTTATTTTACCCTTTCTATTTTTTTTTTTGGTGCCATTACTGGCGATTTAGCTTTAACAGAATGAACAAATTTCTCCATATGTAATAAATAGCAATCTAGCTAGAAGAAAAATAATAAAAATAAAAGGAAAACAACAATAAAGTACAGCAAAAAGCTCAGCTGTGCAATTCTCACCACATATGCAAACCACGTCTAAATAGTTAATACTTTTTCTGTTTCCTATGAAAATCTAATGTGAATAACTCCTTTTTCAGAATTTCAACTTATCCTATTTCTACAACCCCCTAAGCCCAAATATATATTGGGTCAAGTACTTAAATACCCTTATCCCAATACGTTCTGTGTATGATTTTTATTCGGACAGGCCTGTATGGCCTGAAAAATTGTGACACTGCTATCTAACTTAACTTAATAATAGCCACCTGAAAAAAATAATAAAGACACAAGAAAAAGAAAAAAGTATATATTTCCAGCAGATCTTAAATCTTATGAGGCTATGCAGCAATTATTTTACCCCATAAATGCTATCTATATACAAGGCTTTACAGACTGCAAACAGGAATACTAATCTCATCCATGTCCTTAGGGGGTCCAGGCCCAGTCTGTCTATTTAATTCTTGAAATCTATTTAGACTTATATAACCTGCACTACCTGACTAAATCAGTCTTAATACCCCCCAGTATAGATTTTGGGAAGAGGGTAGACATTTAAACTTATCCAATCGGCCCTGAAATTTATACACCATTTAAGCAAATACATGGAGAGAAGGACCACAATTTTTAAACAATATATCCGCAGATGTTAAAGGAGGAGCCCTTTGTTTTTAGTAGTAAGTATGAGAGCACTTCAAGAATAACACACTTAGTTAAATTTGTCTGTAAACTAGCGAAATACAGAACTATATTACTGTGGAACCCTCTCTATACAATCATGCACAAGAAGACTGCAGCTAGATATACATTACTAGAAACAGGATTCCCAAAGCAGCTTAACCCCTGCCAGGTTTTACAACAGTTAGCATATACATATAAAATGTAGGTCAGCATACACTATTAATACATATTTAAAGTGTCCTGAGAGCTACTAAAACTTCCAAAGAGATAGGGTAGTTTGTCCATAATATAGGTAATATACATCTGAGTGAAAAGCATTAGAGGCAGTTCTGATACCAAATACTTTCTATAAGCCTAAGAGATAGTAAAAGAACACAAAGGCCCACAAAATCTCCATGACTGCTTTATGTTCTCAGAGTTCAGCGGGGGGGAATTTATCCAGAACCCTGAAGGATATTATGATAAATTTTGAGGCAAAAGAAATAACCATGGGCCTGTTAGTTCTTAAGTAGATCTTTTTCAGAGTCAATACAGGCACAAACTTAATGCATAGCTATGCCTTTAAGGAGTCCAGCCTTCTCATTTTTCCATCTTTAACGGAGCCAGATGAAACTTAGGGGATACTTCACTGGATACTTTAATAGGGACTTTATGTAGAGAAGGCAGGGCTGAGAGCACCAAGTTTATCCTCTAAGCACATGTATATACCCTCAAGTGTTCAGCCTTATCCCTCCACTCTTCACCCTTCTTAAATACACCAGACTTGATTTACCCCTAATCTTTAACAACAGTCCCAATTCACTGGGTTGCTTCACTGGACATAAAGACTGAGGGACTTACCCTGTTAGTAAAAAAGCTTGTTTCCTAGACCAGGCAGGAAAGACATATCACATATTGAGCCCCAAATGGAAATTCTAACAATCTTCACCCTCTAAGATTTATGCCAAACTAGGTAGACCCAGGAAGTAATATGCTCTTACACCACATATTCCTTGGCTGAAGAAACATCTAAATTTAGGCTATATATAAGGCAGAATGTCTGCAGCCACTAGACAAAAATAGGCCCAAGCTCTAGGGTTACCGGATCAAGCAATGCTGTTTTTGCTTGTACAACGACCGCTGTCCTTTTTCCACAGCTTGACTCAGGCAGGATAGACCTGCCAAGAGATATGGCGTCGCTGGCTCGGCGGGCGGGGACTGCTATGCTCTGCTGCGATTCAGGAACCCATGTTCCCTGCTCCCGAGATGCTAGACTTGAAGGGACATCTCAATGTGTTGGCACTCCGCAGCACCAAACAGTCCTGCACTGCAAGCATTCCCCGCCGCTACAAGCACGCCTACGTCATGTGCATGACCAGTCGCTCACCCGGTTGTAACTCCCATGGCCAGAAGATATACTGTTAAAGGAAACTGAAAATGAGCGGTTTGAGAGATATGAAGCAAACCAGGAGAGGGCTGTGTTTAGGATGCCAAATGAATGTAGGATTTTTAGGAGGAGAGGATAGTCAAATGTTACTCTAAGTATTCAAATCATAGCGTGTTCTACAAAATAGAATGAATATCAAGGTAATCATTATGTTTTACTTTTGAATGCCAAATATATCCATTCTTAAATCCCCTTCCTTTTGTATATATCAGGATCTACCACCTTCATCTGCCCCAAAATGTGCTATTGTTATTACTTAGATTATTCCTATAACTAAAATATCATGTCCCCAATCTTTGTATCTGATATTAATTTCCCCTATGCAGTATACTTTGTTCTTTACAACTCTCAGATATTTTTTTTTATTTTGCAGATGAATTAGTTTGTACAACTGTTTGGTTATAATCAAATATCAATGATGTATTTAAGTATTATTTTTTTACTTATAGGTTTTTATTGCGCTACTATGTAAAGATACTCTGAAATAAATTCTAGTTCTAAAAGTATCATTAATTGTTTATGTATATATCGCCTGCCATGAGCATTACTAGATTACAAAAATTGTCTGGGGCTGGAGACTAAGGTGAAACTCAATAACCAATCTCACTTTGCCTCCTAGTCTGGTTATTCTGCAGATATTGTTTTACTTATAAACACTCATACTGAGATCAGTGTTACATACTGTTTAATCTCCATAAAAAGAGAATTTAAACAACCTAGATTTGCACGCAATAACAGATATAACCAATGACAAAAGACTGAAATAGTGTATCCATGCTAGTTATCTATTTGAAATGAAAGACATCTGCACATTTGGGATGGTACAGAAAGGGAACTGCACTTGTGTTCCAATTCAGGGCCAGATTACGTGTACAGCACTAACATTTGCGTGCGAGCAATAAGGGGTTTATCATGGGTTTTTGCACGTGTCTTGTTTATTGCTGGTATTACAAGTTGAAAGTAAATGAGATCGCTTTATGCTAGAATGATTACCGTAACCTCAGAGTTTTGGTTAACTGATTTGCAAAGCAAAAAAGTTGCAAAAAACACATTAAAAATAAATTTCAACGTACAGTAACACTCATAATAATACTGTCTAATAAAAATTATTCTAAAAAAAAGTTTTAAAATGAAATGTTAATTCTTGTAAATTTATATTGAAGTCTACCAGAGTCCACATTTGAATGTTAATATTTGAATATTTAAATGTTGAGGTGGAACTATCACACTCAGTATAGGGAAAGTTAACATTTTTTTCTGATAAAAAATTTAAAACATTCTATAATTATTTATTATTCAAGAAAGAATGAATGTACCAAAAATAACTTTTAATTAGGGCTGCAACTAACGATTATATTCATAATTGATTAATCAGACATTTTTTCAATTAATTGACTAATCGGATAAAACAAAACAAAAAACATTTTTCCTATATTTAATATAAAATCCACATACTGAGTGTTACAAATATAAACGTCAGACTAAAACTTTACTGTTTGTGTACATTTTTAACTGGCAGCAGAACACATTTTTTGTAATCAAGCAAAAAACAACCAACCCCCCCCCCCCCCACAAACTTTCAAAAGAGGTAAAATCTCACTGTTTATAACATTCTGTTATTCAATCTTTCAGAAACTTTGCATTCAAAAACAAAAATATCAACATGACCACATGCTCCTGGTTGAGGCTGACTCTCTTTTTGCAGCTATTTTGCCTGTGGCAGAGAAGAGGCGCTCAGGTGATGTTGAGGTGCTTGAGATGCATAAGTAGGGTTTTGACAATTTTACCAAGGTGGGATATTTATCTTTGTTAGCTCCACCAATGCAAGGGGCCTCTTAGCAAAGTAAGCCTGGACTTCATTTTAACATAAAAATAACAGATATATACTTATAGAGGTTGAATTTGGAGCATATTACAATTAATAAAAAAAATATAAAAAACTTAAATTATGCTTACCTGATAATTTTCTTTTCTTCTGACGGGGAAAGTCCACAGCTGCATTCATTACTTTTGGGAAATACAGAACCTGGCCACCAGGAGGTGGCCGAGACACCCCAGCCAAAGGCTTAAATACCTTCCCCACTTCCCTCATCCCCCAGTCATTCTGCCAAGGGAACAAGGAACAGTAGGAGACATATCAGGGTGAAAAAGGTGGCAGAAGAATAAAAAACGAAAATTCACTGCCAACCCATAGATAAAAACGTGGGCAGGGAGCTGTGGACTCTCCCTGTCAGAATAAAAGAAAATTATCAGGTAAGCATAATTTAAGTTTTTCTTCTTAAATGAGGAGAGTCCACAGCTGCATTCATTACTTTTGGGAAAACAATACCCAAGCTATAGAGGACACTAAATGCCAAATGGGCGGGTACGAGAAGCGGCCCATTCTGAGGGCACCACAGCCTAAATTCACATAAAACACCTGACAAAAAAACTGCTTAAGCAGAAGGAACAAAAATGGAAAGGACCAAGTTACAGCCCATCAGTTAAAACCAGCAACAGCAACAAAGGCCCTTGCTGGAGACCCAGAATCCCAAGACTCAACTGAGCACAAAGACCTCCGAGGAGATAAAGTCCTGCAGGCTCCAAGCCCACAAAGAAACTCACCCTGACATAAGATAAGGGGGACCTCCACATTCTCCTGGAAGGGAAGAAGAAAGACTCAGATAAGAGAGTCTGAAAGAACCACCAGACAAACACCTAGGGCAATAAAGAACCCCAAGTGTAACTCCAAGAGCGCAAACCAAGGTTGCAACAGGACAAAGCTGCGTAGATATTGAACCCTACCGACAGAGCAGAGTGAAGGGAGGACAAATCCCAGACCCCTACATGTGTGGAGTCCAAGGGACCGATGTAATGCCCTAACCCTGAAAACCTAGAGGGACAAAGGTAGAACCCCTCCTTAGACAGAGTGCAAACCCACACTCAGGATAGAGCGACCGAGGGATAAAACCACCCCCTAAAAAACAGCACTATAATATCTTCTTATGCTCCAGATGAAGCCACAGGCTTCCCTCAGCAAAAGAGGTCTAAGCGAATGTAAGCCACCAACACTAATTAAACAAAAGCTAGTAAACTGCACTAGGACCCTCACAGAGGTTTAACTCCAAAGAAGTGCAGAGCCACTTCTTCCCAGGCAACCAGGGAAGTAAGGATATAACTCAAAGATAGAACCCAAAACCAGCAGAGAAAGGCTACCTGCTTCCCACCGAAGGAATGCCCACAAGAACTACTGATGAAACGTGGTCAAGGCTCAACAGAGCAGTCAGATCCCTGACCCCCACTCCAAGGCAATGGACCCAGCACCAAAGCGACTGGCAATGTCTGAAAGGACAAGGGAAAAACAAGTTCCCTGAACCACCAAGACCCTCAGGAAGGAAAAAGGAGGGGATCCAGACCCCCCAAGGACAAGCTTGGGTTCCAGAATCCAGACCCAGCTCCCTTCACAAAGAGAAGGTACACTCCCAACAAGGAGGCCCTATACTGAAACTACAGTAATGGCATAACTCAAGAAAATCCAGCCCTTCACATGACCTCCTGCCAAAGACAGGGAGGACCCCCAAAGTCTCCATATCGATACCGAACTTAGTATGGACACCTGATCGACAAAGCACAGGGTAGCGCAGAACCCCTGGACTCAAGCGATCCACCAACCTCAGCCTCCCAAATAGCTTGGATTATAGGCACATGCCACCGTGCCGACTACTGAACAGAGAAAGAAAGAGACCTCCGGGGCACCAGGGGGATACTGTGGTATGCCCAATCCTCCCCAAAGGGAGGGAAAACGCAAACATAACAGCTCACCCGCCCACAGGCATGGAGCGTAAAGCTGTAGACGGACAACAAAAGGCCAAAACCGATTGATAGGAACAGCCAGCCCGGTAGAAATTTCCATTCTCCATTGAGAGAAAAATCCGCCAGAAGGGCCTAAGGGATCTGGACACAGAAAACCAAAAATGTCCAGTCAAGACAAGGATCACAACAGATAAAGTTGGAGCACCACAAAAGTATGAAAATATAACACAAAAAATGAAATATACATGCACTATTAATAATATCACAGCCAGACAGTGTGTATACAAAATACAAACAGTGCTATGAGGAACCAAAATGTAACAATATACAGCTAATAATTGCTTAATGTATATGAAAAAAAAAAGTCTTACCATATAAGCCTTTTACAGACAAATAGCAACAAATAAGGCACTGGTTGTTACTTTATGGTAAAGATGTTGTGTCCATCAAAGAGTTAGTAAAAAAATATAGTATGGTGTCCTGCTGCTCCTTTTTTTTTTTCTTTTTTTTTTTTTTTTTCAAAAAGAGCTTTATTTTCATCCATATTATACAAACAACACAGTAAATATGAAAAGGGATTTTTCTATTTAACAGAAGTGAAAATAGTCATTTATCTCCCAACGTGGAGATGTGGATGATATCCATATTAAAGTTCACAGTTCTGCTGCATCACGTGAAGCTGTATTGATAACTTTAAAAAAAAGAAGTCTCAACTAAGACAAGGGACCCACCAGTCCCTCAGGAGGGGGAAGAAATAAGAGAAAGAAGGGAAAAAGAGGAAAGTAGTAGGAAAAGAAGGGGGGGAGAGGGAGATCCGCTATGTTTCGGTCAGTGGCGGTAAAGTCTGTCGTGGAATTTTTTCACCCCAAATGAATTTAATATCTGCAAGCATACTAATTTGTTTCCTTTTAAAGAATCCATATTCCTCAAGCACAGTGGCGGATCCAGGGGGGGGGCAACGGGGCAATTGCCCCCCCCCCGAGAATATACCAGCTGGTGGGCCGAGCGGCAGCTGCACATAGTGTGTTGTTGTGTGGAGAGAAAGAAGCACAGCAAGCTGCGCCGCTGCACAGTGTGAAGGAGCAGGAGCGCAGTGGCCATTACTTAACTTTGCCCCAAAATGTTATTTTATTGTTGTGACATGATGTAGTTTTAATACGCATCACTGTAGTAAAACTACAACATCATGTCACAACAATAAATAGAACCGGGCCGCCGGTTAACCCAGTGTGACATCATCATTCACAGCGGGTCAGGTCAGGTGGAGAAGAACAGGCTGATGTGCTGTTTAGTACAGCCCCTCCCCCCGATTTGACTCTCTCTGTGAGCCTCGCTCGGATCGCTCCGCTGTTGCAGAATGCAGATAAGATTCTACCCCTGTGCTGCTGCTGTGGGACAAGGTAAAGGGATTTGTAACTCCAGCATAATATGTACTACCCAGTAGTACTAAGACCAACGAGTGCATAAGCTGAAAGGGAAGGGAAATAGAGCTGCTGAATATTAATTTAATTGGCAAAAACAGTGGAAATAGTGGAAACTTGCACGGTTAGGCATGTGGCTTAATACATTTTTTTAGTAAACATGGATATTATTTTTATATATATATATATATATATATATATATATATATATATACATGTGTGTGTGTATGCATATATATATATATATATATATAGATATATATATATATATACACACACACATGTGTATATATATATATAGATATATGTGTAACTATATATATGTGTGTGTAACTATATATATATATATATATATGTGTGTGTATATATATATATATATATATATATATGTGTGTAACTATATATATATATATATGTATGTGTATATATATATATATATATATATATATGTGTGTATAAATATATATATATATATATGTATTGTCTGTGAATATTCTGTGTATTCTGAAGTGCCCCTCCCGAGACCAGGCTCTGGATCCGCCACTGCTCAAGCACTAGTATTTCTGAAACCTTGCTGATCCAATCTAGCAGTGTTGGGGTGTATTGTGTTTTCCAGTGTCGCGCTATAAGTAGTTTAGCACTAGTGATGCCCATTTGTAATAATTTAATTCTCAACTTACAAGGGAAAGAGGGGAGATCATTAAGCAAAGCTTTTCTTAGCGTCAGTCTAAAATCCTTGTTCAGTATTTGTCTGTAAAAAGTTTCTATCTCTTGCCAAAAGGGCTTAATTCTTTCGCATACCCACCACATATGCAGGTACTGGCCCTTTGTAGGGCAGCCTCTCCAGCAATTACCATTTGCCTCTGGGTAGATAGAGTGAATACGTGAGGGGGTCAGATACCATCTCATCAGCACTTTAAAGTTAAGTTCTAGCATCCGGGGTGAACTAGACGACTTTTTTGTGTTTTGGAAAATCTTGGACCATTCTTCTCTACTCAGAACCTGTCCTAATTCCTCATGCCATTTGGCTGTGTATGAGAGGAGTATTTGTGTGTGCTCTGTTTGTAGGAGTTTGCGTGTTAAAGATAGCACGTGTCGTAATGGGGTTTCGCCTGCGCAAAGATTCTCGAAGGGGGTTAGGACTCTAAGGTAGTCTTTCTGGTGCGGTGAGGTGTATATAAAATGTCTTAATTGTGAATATTTCAACTAATTAGTATATCTGCCTCCTGCAGCTGAATTCAGGCTCTCTCTTCCTACTAATTTTCCGTTTAGTGTAAATTCTTTTAGCGGGACGGTGTATCCCCACTCCGTCAACCTCTGCTGTCCTCTGTCTAGACCCCCTATCATTTCAGCATTTAAGGGGATGGGGAAAAGGGAAGAGCAAGCTCCCGTAATATGGGTTTGATGAAGTTTAATGCTATCCCAAGTGTCAAAGATATGTTTATGAATCAGTAGATCACAACATTGGGGGGGGGGGGCGCAAAGGTTTCGGCACCCAGCATAGGGCTCCCACTGACGGGACTTTAAGAATGTTCGAGTCTAGGGACACCCACGCTTTTGTATCGCCTGCTCTGTGCCAGTCCAGGATTCTCTGTAAGGTTACCGCGTTGTAATAAGTTGCTAAGTCAGGTAGTCCCAGTCCCCCGTTAATTGTTGCTCTATACATGTTAGTTTTGTTGACCCTAGGTCTGCTCTTCCCCCAAATAAAGGTGTTGATGTGTCTCTGAAGTTGTGTTAAGTACCATTTGGGAAGGGCTATAGGGACCGCCTGGAAAAGGTACAAGACCCTGGGTAATGTGGTCATTTTAATACATTGTGTGCGCCCCCACCAAGAAATTGGTTTTAGGGCCCAGGTACGGAGGTCTTGTTGGGTAGTTGTAAGGAGTTTGGAGTAATTTTCTTTGAATAATTGTGCGTGACTGGAGGAAACGTGGACCCCTAAGTATTTTATAGATCCATTCCGGGCAGTCATTGGGCAGGTAACTGCCATGTTGAGAAAGTCTGTTTGGTTCATGGAGACATTTAGGATCTCCGACTTCTGGGTGTTTACCGAGAAATCTGAGAATTGACTAAAGGTGTTGATTTCATTTTGTGACAGACCCTTCTGTCAGGACTGAAAGTGTTAACTTTATTTTCTAACCACAAGTGGCTGGCTCCAGCTACAATCTAATTAATGCTTAGCATTCTATTGTTTGATCACCTCCAGAGAGAAAGTGATAAGAAGAGTCAAGAGTGTCTTGTGGTTGAAGTGTTTAAGTAATATAATCCTATTGTATCATGTCAAGGGCGCTTCTCCCTTTTATCTAATGTACAACATTCTTTCAACCCCCATCTGAGGGGGGGTCAAAAACCTGTATAAATCTGTGTGCTTCCTTCAAATAAAGTTGTCATTCTGTTTTAAACCTGAAACTGGCTGGGTTGTGAATTGCTGATTGTCTATGCAGGACATTGTTCATCTGGGGTTAACCCTTGGTACACAGTTGGTACCGTAACATTGGTGGCAAGCGACGGGAGAATCCTTATCGCCCAGAAGAGCAACTACACAAGCCAGTAACCTCAGGAAGAGGGGGATTATTACAATACTGACTAAGATGGAAAGAGTACCAGGGACAGAAGGAACCAATGGGCCCAGCATAGCAGACAGAACCCCTGAAGAAGCAAGTTTTGACCGGGCTGTCAAAATAAGACTGGCACATTATGGCCCCAACCCATCTGCGGAAATTATCGACCGGGTCATAGCAGCTGTGGAAGCCAACCTACTTCGCCAAAGCGGCGCTGCAGCAAACCCAGTGGAAAAGAGAAAAGTGAATTTTGCAGCTTTTAAAAACTTCCTGGAAACAGAAGGAGAGATTGATGGGTACCTTGCGGATTTTGAGAGGCAATGTGCACTACACAAGGTACCCGCAGAGGACTGGGTCATGATATTATCCGGAAAATTATCCGGCCGGGCCAGTGAGGCTTTTCGGGCCATTCCAGATGAGGAAGTCGGGGATTATAATACTGTAAAAGAGGCTCTGCTCTCCAGGTATGCGGTTACACCGGAGGCATACCGGAGGCGGTTCAGAGACACTGTTAAATTGGCTGGTGATTCCTACCTTGAGTGGGCATGTAAGGTGCACCGCACAGCAGCTCACTGGATAGCGGGGTGCCAAGCCGTATCTGGGGAAGAGGTGCTGCAGCTATTCCTGTTGGAACATTGCTTCGACAAGTTACCCGCAGGAGTTCGAGAGTGGGTTCGGGACCGTAAACCCTCCACCCTGCACGAAGCGGCTCGCTTGGCAGATGAGTATACGGATGCCCGCAAACTGGACACTGCTACCACTAAGCCCCCTGCCAGAGTGGAGTACAGACCCCCAGTCACCCCAGCACCTGCCAGTTACCAACCCCCAGCACACCGCTATACCACACGGTCTCGGGCCACGAACTACCCTCAGAGAGCCTGGTTCAATTCGCGGGGCTACTCACAACCTATTCGGTGCTTTGGATGTAAGCAACTAGGGCACAAAAGACCAGAGTGTCCCCTAAACGCAGCGAACCAAGCACAGTCCTGGAGAAGACCCGCTAGCGGAATCCCACGTAATCCTCAGCCTGCGGCCCGCTATGTAGAGGCGCAAGAATGCTGGGGCATCCTACATGAGGCAGACCTTGTGCAAGCTGCCCACCGGAATAACCGGCAACTGGTTAAAGTGAATGGGAAGGAGGTCAGTGGTCTACGGGATACTGGTGCTACCATGACCTTGCTTAGAAAGAACTTGGTGTCTGAGAAACAGCACACAGGAGACACTGTGGCTGTGAGGGTAGCAGGGGGCACTGTGTTCCGCCTACCTGTTGCCAGGGTGCATTTGGATTGGGGAGGGGGCGCTAGACCTGTGAATGTGGGGGTCATGAAGGATTTACCAGCTGATGTTCTCCTTGGAAATACCTTGGTCCCCCTTGTTTCTGCCTATGCTCCCATGGGTCCCGCTGATGTTAACCCTGTGACTACCCGTGCTCAGATCCGTGCAGCAGAGACTGACCCCCCCTGCTGCTAAGCCCCAGGACGCTGAGCTCAGTAAATCTCTATCCGCTATTGATATGTGGGAGTCACGTTACAATGCGCTGATGAAGGAGAAGAGTCACGTAGAGGATAAAATGGTCACGTTAAATAATCATGTAACAGTGCTAGCGGGAGAGAAGAGGAGTGCAGAGGAAAAAGCACGTTTAGAACAGGAATCTCTGCTAGACAAGCTGCACCGACAGACTGCAGAAAACACCAGCTTGAGAGTGGAACATGAAACATTAAGGACAAACTTAGTGACACTGGAGGAGAAGCTGACACTGGCTCATAGGGAGGTGCAGCAACTCAAGGGCACCCTATGTCAGTATGAAGGGATTGTGGATACCTATAAAGAGCAGGTACAAAAACCACGTAAAGAAGCCGATGATATTTTGAAGGACTGTTTAGCCCTAGTCGGGGCACTGAAGAGGTTGAACCCTTATTTATACAGACAGGGATTCTCTCTCATAACGGGAATACAGATGGATTGTCCCAGCAAACTGACATGCCTACCACCTCCTAGTCCGGTCATCCCCAGGTTGACCCGCAAAAGGGTCAAGCCGGGTCTGCCGGAGTGTTCCACAAGGGGGGAGCTATGTGACAGACCCTTCTGTCAGGACTGAAAGTGTTAACTTTATTTTCTAACCACAAGTGGCTGGCTCCAGCTACAATCTAATTAATGCTTAGCATTCTATTGTTTGATCACCTCCAGAGAGAAAGTGATAAGAAGAGTCAAGAGTGTCTTGTGGTTGAAGTGTTTAAGTAATATAATCCTATTGTATCATGTCAAGGGCGCTTCTCCCTTTTATCTAATGTACAACATTCTTTCAACCCCCATCTGAGGGGGGGTCAAAAACCTGTATAAATCTGTGTGCTTCCTTCAAATAAAGTTGTCATTCTGTTTTAAACCTGAAACTGGCTGGGTTGTGAATTGCTGATTGTCTATGCAGGACATTGTTCATCTGGGGTTAACCCTTGGTACACAGTTGGTACCGTAACACATTTAATATCTCAGGTACTGTCAAGAGTGGGTCAGTGATTGTAAAAATCACGTCGTCTGCATACATCGCGATTTTGAAATCGTGTGGGCCTATTTTAACTCCCTGAATGTTGTGATTGCGCCGAATATGCGCCGCAAATACTTCCATAGTTAGAATGAAAAGATTGGGGGACAGGGGGCACCCCTGGCGCGTACCATTTTGAATCTGAAAGGGATTTGACAGCATTCCATTTGCTTTGACTTTAGCCGATGGGTTTTTGTAGAGGCTAAGTATTCGGACAATCATGTATGGGCCAAATCCTAGTGCTTTCAATGTCTCAGTGAGGAATCCCCAGCTAATGCGATCAAACGCCTTCTCTGCGTCGATCGCCAAGAGGGCAGCTGGAATTTTTTAATGTTTGGCATAGGAAATGAGTGTCAAAACCAGAATGGTATTGTCCCGCGCCTCCCACCTGGGGACAAATCCCACCTGGTCAGTGTGTATTAAGGACTGTAATACTAGATTAATTCTTTTCGCTAAAATTTTTCCAAGAATCTTTATATCCGTGTTTAGGAGTGATATTGGCCTATAACTGCTGGGGTCTGTTAAATTTTTTTGGGGTTTGGGTATGACCGAAATGTGCGCTGAAGCATATCTTGTGATAGGGTACCTCCTTTCTCTAGCGTTTGGAATAGATTGAGTAAGTGTGGGGCCAGAATGTGTTTATATGTCTTATAATACGTGTTTGAGAAACCATCCGGTCCCGGACTTTTGCTGGTCGGCAGGTCCTTTATTGCTGCACTGACCTCTATTAGGCTTATGGGACTCTCCATCGCCGGGCGTTGTTCTGGATGTAAGGTAGGTAGTTCTGCTTTATTAATGTAATCCTGCATCTGTGCTAGGTGTTCAGGGGTATCTTTTCTTTCAAGGTTATATAGCTTAGATTAGTCCTTGAAATGGTTAGCTATACCTTCACTGTCTAGGATATCTAATTTGTCAGGTGTTGTTATCTTATGTATCTGTGATTTTAATGTCTGAGTTTTTAAGGCTCTAGCTAGGAGCAAGCCTGCCCTGTTACCTTCGAAAAAGTAGGTCTTTTTTAGATGCAGCGCTCGTCTCTGTGCTTCTTTTAACAATATGTTGTTGAGTTCTAGCCTAGTTTCTGTTACTTGTTTGAGTAGTATGTTATTCTTCGGGGAGTTTTTATGTGCTAATTCCAAGCGGGCTAGTTGTGTAGTCAGGTTATCTATTGTTTGGTTGTAAATTTTCTTCCTGTATGATGTGTGTTTGGTGCAGTGCCCCCTAATTACTGCCTTATGAGCTTCCCATAGCGTATGTGGCGAAGTGGTTGATGTCGCGTTAAAACTAAAGTATTCTTTTAGGGAGGCTTCTATCGCCTTAACTGTGTGTGGGGTATGCATTAGGGAGTCGTCCAGTCTCCAAATAAATGGAGTAGTTGGATAGTTAGGCCACTGCAATTGGGTGCCGACCAGGGAGTGGTCCGACCAGGGAGTTGGTGGAATATCCGAATCTTTAAGTATAGATAAGTGGTTTCTATCTATAAAAATTTAATCGATTCTAGTGTATACTGACCAGGGAAAAGAGAAAAAGGTGTAATTGCGCTGCGTGGGGTGTTTCAACCTCCAAGTGTCAAGTAAGTCTAGGTGTGTTAAAAATTTGAATACTAGGTTGGGTGGTCTCGTTTGGGCTGTGGGTCTGTGGGATGAGGCGTCAAGTGAGGGGTTTAGAGTAACATTTAAGTCTCCTCATAATATAAGGATTCCAGTCTTATGCTCTACAATTAGATTTTGTAATGTTTGAAAAAATTGAGCTTTTTTACCGTTGGGGGCATAGACATTAACTAGTGTTACTGGTTGATGAAACAATAGTCCTGTCAGGATTAATATTCTGCCCTCATTGTCAGTTATCTGTTTATTGAGCTGGAATTGTATGTTTTTGTGGAATAAGGTGCATACCCCGTTTTTTTAACTCTGTTTGAGCTGTAGTAACCTGTTGTGAACTCCCTAGAGTGGAATTTAGGTTCTGACTCTTTTACGAAATGCATCTCTTGAAGAAATATGATAGAATTATTATGTTTGGCTAAGCTCCGCAGTGCAATTGCTCTCTTCGTGGGTGAATTGAGGCCTTTCATGTTTTGTGATATGTTGTTAACTATTGGGTTAGCCATGTTGTTGTGTGTGTGTTAGAGAACAATGTATTCTTACCCTTCGATAGTTCAGCCATTGCGTGGGTTGCAGGGCCCTGTCAGCAAGGAAAGGGTAAAGACAGAGGAGGACTGTGTAGGAGGGAGTTGTTTTCGGATCTCAGAGAGTAGCACAGGGACGTAGAAGGAAATAGATGGTGGTTTCTAAACTGAAATAGATAAATAAAGCATATAAATAAATCAAACCATACAAAAATAACATCCAATAGCAACAATAACATATTGAACAATAAGGTGTGTGGTGCTCGGGCATCACACAATTAGGGGGGGGGAGGGGGAAGGAGTAACGTTTACTTCCGATAAATGGAGTAGTAAAGACTAAACGGGTGGGGGGAGTAAGGCACCAATTATGCCTATCCATTCTTGATGTTGTATGTTAATTATTAAATTGAATTCGGGGGCACTCAATTGCTAATTGGGGGAAGCTAAGGTAGCTGGGGTAGGTGGGTGGGGGGATCCCCCTATGTCTCCCATCAGTCCAGTGTAAGTCTACACAAAGCATCTATATAGCCATTTTCATGTTAGTCACTATTCAAAACTCTTATGGGGAGTTATCTCAAAAAAAAGCAAAGAAAAGAAAGTACTTCCTTCATGATGGTTCAGCATCCATTCCCATCTGGGCTTGTGGGGCAGTGGTGGTGTTGCTTCTCTTTTTCGGCACTGACATCCAATCAGATCTTTGGTCATTTGTTGTGAGTTTCTTTTGTGCTGGTTTATTTGTTATAAGGTCCTTAATTGAAGGCAAAGAGGGTTGCGGGATGTCCAGCTGCTGACAAAATGTTTCCAAATCCTCCGGGTCTTTATAGGTATAGGTTTTATTGTCCTTGTTAACTCTGATGGCGAAGGGAAAGCCCCATCTGTAAGGTATGTTTAATTCAGATAGATGCAATGTAAGGTATCTGGCCTCCTTTCGTTTTGCTAGTGTTAGGGGGCTAAGATCCGTGAAAATCTGGATAGAGTCTTCCCCGAATCTGATTGGGGATCTTTTCCTTGCCTCCATAATAATTTTTTCCTTGTCTGCAAATTTGTGGCAGCATAGTATGTCTCTGGGTGACGCAGTTGGTGGGGGTTTTGCCCTAAGGGCTCGTGTGCTCTGTCTAGAATTATCATGTCATCTTTGTCCAATCCCAGTAGAAATTTAAATAAGTTTTGTAGATACGAGGGGATTTGGGGTGGTAGGAACTCCTCCGGTACCCCTCTGATTCTCAAATTGTGGCGCCTTCCTCTATTGTCGAGATCCTCGACTTGCGATTGTAACTGTAGTATTGTGGTATTTTGCTGCTGTAATGCGATGGTCATATCATCAGTGGTCTTTGTATATTCCTCTGCTTGCTCCTCAAGATGGAGTACTCTATGGCCCAAAGTGTTAACATCTCTTTTAACCTCAGCTAGACCATCTTTTATCGCTTTACTGACTTGAACCATAAATGAACTGAGGTCATCTTTAGTGAGAAGTAGACTTAAGTCTGCTCTTGTTATGGGTGTAGAATCGTCTGTGTGCTCTGTGAGATCTGACATGTCTAATTGTGCAGTCTCTGCTGATAATGTGTTTACACTGTCAAATGGTTTGAAAAAGGAGTTTAGTTTCCCTCCACTAGGGGTTGCATTTTTCTGTGTCTTGTCTAACCTCTGTTTTCTGGCCGCCATATTGCTCTGAGTGAATGGGGCACTTCAATGTGATTAAACAGTGCAAGGTCCCTGTGTAATGGTCTTTATTTTGACTTTTGTCTCCTCTTTTCCAAAGACAGCCTTATTGTTGTAGAGTTCGGTAATTGTGCAGCAAAAAAAAAAAAAAAAAGGGTTCAATTCTGTGGGTGCGTGTTAACCAGCTCTGTATATCTGTATCTCCTGTGTATAGTGCCGGATTGTATCCCTGTAACCTTTTGACGCTGCCTGTAAGAGTTTTGCCTTTAGAGTGTGATCCCAATAAAGTATGCTAGCAAAGACTGACTTACTTTCAGCTTGTGTCACTCCAATTCTCTCACTTGCGATATCCAGAAGACTGCTGTCTGTTGCGTGCTCTGTTATGTCCGGCAGTGGTCCGGGGGACCTGCTCTCTGCGCTAATGCTCTTTATTTCCAGCTGCCTCCGCAAGCGTTCTGCTTAATATGGCTACACGATCCCAGGTATAGCCACGGCTGCAGTTTTCTGGTTGGGGAGTGTTACGTGCCGTGCTGGCGCTTCAATGCGGCCTCTGTTGTTAGCGCCTGTTTTCTTGTGCTCCCCGCTGTCTGCGGATCAGCCCTTGGTACCGGAACCTTGCTCCCCAGTTCAGTTTTTATTGGGCACCTTTCATTGCCCGGTTATAGTGCATTTGACCCTTCTTTATTGTAAGCATCAAGTGGATGCGATCGGAGCTTCAGCTATTTGCGGCCATGCTCTTTCTCAGCCGGCTCCGCCCCCCCTGCTGCTCCTTTTAATCCACTGGTGTGAACTCCATGGTTGGAAAGATATAAGAGAGTTTCTGAAAAGACAGAACAAATGGAGCGCAACATCGTGCACCAAAAAGTGTAATGAGCCGGCTCCAGTGTAAACGCACCCGTGAGATCACCTGTGTCCTCCGTAACAAAAAGACGGGTGTGGCCTAACGTGTTTCGTGAGGCTCCTCCTCGCTTCGTCAGAGGCAAATCCTTAGGCCATGTGTTAAGCCACGCCCATATTTTTGTTACGGAGGACACAGGTGATCTCACAGGAGCGTTTACACTGGAGCCGTCTCATTACAGAGTTTCGGCTTGCCTGTTGTTGATACCTAGTCCTTGGTTGTGAAGATTATAGTGGGATGACTATTTGGGTGCTTCACTACACGACTGTTTAAGTGGATGCTTGTTGTTGTGGAGAGGGGACTTACAAGCTGGTGGATCATCTACCTTGTATATACACACGCTGGAACATACCTCATATGTTTGAGGGCATACACTGTGAGTGTGCATTTTTTATTTGTGCTTTATTATATTAAAGTTTTATTATTATTACTACACTTAGATCGCGTGTAATTTTTGGTGCACGGTGTTGCGCTCCATTTGTTCTGTCTTTTCAGAAACTCTTTCAAGACAAGGATCAGGTCAAGAAAACCGGACACCCGGAACCGGCTTCAAACTAATAACCACAGAGGAACCATCGGGTTACCCCATCCGGAGAAGACCTTGCACCATAGGTGATGCAATCACAGCCACATCCAAGGGTCCTTGGACACTGAACGCTCACGTAAGTATCCCAGAGACAGAGAGCTTAACCCCTAAAGGCTAGAGGGACAAAACCCACTAAGTCTCAAGACTAAGGTAAACTTACAAGAGAACAGAGTTTACAACCTAGAAAATCTAGATGAGAAGATAAAGAGTCTCCAAAGATCCTCTTGGGATCAACCTCCCAGAAACTCCTACAGCTCAAGGAATTTATGAATGAACGAGCATCCAAAACTCCTGGCGAATGACAGATCAACCAAAACACCTAAGCAGGGGAAACTGCAGAAAAATAGAGACAACACAATCTCCCGAGCACCAAAAATATGGAGCAGACAAGATACCGTAGGAGGAAAATAAGGGCCAAAATGCCAGAGCTTCCAGAAAACAGATGACCAGAAAACTAGCCCCAAGGACCAGCAACCTTGACCCCTTAAGGAAGAGGTACCGTCGCCAAGGATTCAAAAAGGACAATCCTAAAAGAAAATACCAATAGAGGAGACGAGCAATCGCCACCTAAACCAGGTACCACAGATTTCCAAGGAATCATCTGGACCTCCAACCCTATAGGGAAGGAGAAAAACTCTAGCTCCTGATCCAAAGGACCTCAGGAACCTCCAGAGCATGTCTTAGCAGGATCTGATCCCGGTAACCCCACCAGCAATCAGGGACAGGACATTGAGGACTGAGCACAATCCCCTCTGATGCCCTTTCCAAAGGAATAAACGAGGGCCAGCCTGACGTCTAGGAATGAACAGGTCTCCTAAAACATGTAAAACATGAAAAACAAGAAAACAAACTCTTGTAGAGTAAGCAACTTAGTACCCCAACCAGGCCAGCCAGTTATAACGGCACCACATGGTTGATATAGACCTCAAGGAACAGAAAAACTAGTGCCCAATCAGCACCAGCCTTATACATAGGGCACCCCAGAACTGTCCAAGGCCACAGAAAAGTTGAAGCCCTATTAGGGATAGACAAGATAAACAATAGACATAATGTCCTAACATCTTATTTAACTTCTGCTCAAGCAACAACAAAATCTCTAGTATCAAATCCAAGAGAATAAAAACGTTTTCCAAAGGAAAAACTATGACAGACATGAGCATTTTGAGGGCAGAACCCGCAGGTGAACGCCCAGGAAGAATGGACACACTAACAGGACCAGCTGGTCAGAGACCCAAATCTTCCAAAGCTCAGAACTGGAATAAGATAACCCAAAAAAAATAAAAATGGAGATAACAAGGAGATTAACTTCATCCCCATTCGTCTAACCCTCCTTGCCGTCTGGAATGATAGACTGAGGATCCATCGACCCATTGGGACTGGAATCCTCCAGCACTGCCAAAACATGCCTCAGCAGGACACGAAGGCAGGCTAGTTTATAACAAAAAGCAAGACTTACCTCCGCCGGGGCAAATGATAACCCTGGCCCCAAGGGTTGGACCCCTGAAGCCTCAGAGGAAACCGCTTCCCCAGAGGGCTGATCTAATCCAGACGATCCCACGCCTGACGGCCCTGTTTAACCAAGCATGGACAGTATCTTCCTGGAAGATGTAAATACGCCAACGCCATAGATATGGCCATGCGGAACCGTGCCGTAACCTCTGGAGGAAACAAGCCGCCGTCTGGAGAAAGGGTAACGACATTTGGGACACCTGCTTGCGTAGCAAAAGAGGGTTCTAGGGCGCGCACCTCGCAGGAAAAGGTATCCTCAGGGGCGGATGGCTCAGCGGACTCTAAGTTCCCCGATTCGGGAGAAAAGAGTACCCTAAAGCAGCATTCGGAACATAATTGATGGGAATGGATAGCCCGGGCAATTTCATATTCTTCTCAAGAAGAAAAATCTGAGTCAGAGACATCCATCTCTGATTGGAATAAACAGGAATACTGTTTATTCCAATCAGACTGCTTTTCACTTAAGAACAGAGTAATCTAGTCCAGGCCTAATCAAATTGTCGTGTTTGATATAAAGTGACATATTGCTTTTATCACCTATTGTTTTTATCAGTTTTACACTGGCATCTTATTTCCTGTTTTGAATTGTAACATATGCTAATACATATAATATAAAATATCGTTTTTCAGTGACCGGTCACTTTAATATAGTGCATTTATTGTGCATTTATATTGCATCTTTTAATCACATAGTATATGGTATTTTATGGAGCTAATAAACTAATAATTTCTTATTATACTAGATCCTTTTTCTGGTTGTGATATTTTTTAAGCGTGACTAGCGCTGTCCCAAAACCCCCTTTTTTTCTTCAGGAGTAGTTGTAAACTTATACTTTTCTGAAAAAGTGAAAAGTAAATAGCTGTAGACGTTCTTTAGGCTAAAGGCATAGCCATAAAACAGAATACCATTTGCAGGAGCTCATTGCAGTGAAACGGCTGGTGCCAGACCAACTAATAGCAAACCAACTAATCGATTATGATATTCGTTGACACCTATTTTCAGAATGTACAGAATCTAAAACAGTGTACATTTGCTGTCCCCTCAAAATAACAACACACAGCCATTAATGTCTAAACCATTGGCAACAAAAGTGAGTACAGCCCTTAGTAGAAATGTCCAAATTGGGCCCAATTAGCCATTTTTCCTCCCCAGTGTCATGTGACTCGTTAGTGTTACAAGGTCTCAGGTGTGAATGGGGAGGTGTGTTAAATTTGGTGTTATCGCTCTCACACTCTCTCATACTGGTCACTGGAATTTCACCATGGAACCTCATGGCAAAGAACTCTCTGAGGAACTGAAAGATGGCCTAGTATATTGCCAAGAAACTGAGCTGCAGCACGGTGGGCAAGACCATACAGCGGTTTCACAGGACAGGTTCCACTCAGAACAGGCCTTGCCATGGTTGACCAAAGAAGTTGAGTTCACATTCTCAGCATCATATCCAGAGGTTGACTTTGGGAAATAGACGTATGAGTGCTGCCAGCATTGCTGCAGAGGTTGAAGGGGGAGGGGGTCAGCCTGTCAGTGCTCAGACCATATGCCATACACTGCATCAAATTGGTCTGCATGACTGTCATCCCAGAAGGAAGCCTCTTCTAAAGATGATGCACAAGAAAGGCCACAGTTTGCTGAAGACAAGCAGACAAAGGACATGGATTACTGGAACCATGTCCTGTGGTCCGATAATACCAAGATAAACTTATTTGTTGCCAACGGTTTAAACATTAATGGCTGTGTGTTGAGATATTTCAAGGGGACAGCAAATTTACATTATTATACAGGCTGTACACTCACTACTTTACATTGTAGCAAAGGGTAATTTCTTCAGTGTGGTCACATGAAAAGTTATAATAAAATATTTTAAAAAATGTGAGGGGTGTACTCCCTTTTGTGAGATACTGTAGGTGTGTATACATGTGTATTTATGTATTTATATGTGTATAGATTTGTATAGTTGTGTATACATGTGTATTTATGTATTTCTATGTGTATATATGTGTATTTATGTATTTATATGTGTATTTATGTATTTATATGTGTATATATTTGTATAGTTGTGTATACATGTGTATTTATGTATTTATATGTGTATATATTTGTATAGTTGTGTATACATGTGTATTTATGTATTTATATGTGTATATATTTGTATAGTTGTGTATACATGTATATTTATGTATTTATATGTGTATATATGTGTATATATGTGTATTTATATGTGTATATATTTGTATAGTTGTGTATACATGTTGTGTATACATGTGTATTTATATGTGCATATATGTTAAAAAATGGTGCAGCTAGGCTTGCTCGATAGTGATGTCGCGAACCTAAAAATTTCGGTCCGTGAACGGCAGACTCGAACTTCTGCTACTGTTCGCGAACCGGCGAACCGCCATTTACTTCAATAGGCAGGAGAACTTTAAAACCCACAAGGACTGTTTCTGGCCACAATAGTGATGGAAAAGTTGTTTCAAGGGTACTAACACCTGGACTGTGGCATGCTGGAGGGGGATCCATGGCAAAACTCCCATGTAAAATTACATAGTTGATGCAGAGTCTGCTTTTAACCCATAAAGGGCCTAAATCACCTAACATTCCTAAATTGTTTGGAATAACGTGCTTTAAAACATCAGTTATGATGTTGCATCGATCAGGTAGTGTAATGGTTACGGACGCTTCACAATGACAGACCAAACTCTCCGTGTAACGCACCGCAAACAACCGCAAACAGTTCATTTGCACAACCACGAGATAGATAGATTTGATAGATAGATACATAGATTACATAGCTCAATAGATGCAATATACATATGACAGATACAAATTACATAGATCAGAAGATGCAATATACATTTGATAGATATAAATTACATAGATCAATAGATGCAATATACATTTGATAGATATAAATTACATAGATCAATAGATGCAATATACATTTGATAGATACAAATTACATAGATCAAAAGATGCAATATACATTTGATAGATACGAATTACATCTATCAATAGATGCAATATACAGTTGATAGATACGATTGATAGTTAGATAGATTTGATAGATAAATAGATAGATTTGAAAGATATATAATTTCCCTGACAGAGTATAACAATAAGACATGCGGTCTGGGACCCGTGGTGTGTTAAGTAGTACTATTCTTAGCAGTTTACTACTACCTGTTACTCCCCCTATCGGGGGGAGGTCTATATGGCCTGCATTTTTGGAACAGGGAGATGGAAGAAGATGATTGGTCTGTCCTCCTACTTCAAATTTGTCCTAAACACAAGTGGCTGTCTCAAAACAGTCCGGCCACGAGATAGATAGATTTGATAGATAGATATACATAGATTGATAGTTAGATAGAATCGATAGAAGATAAATAGATAGATTTGATAGATATATAATTACCCTGAAAAAGTATAATAATAAAACATGCGGTCTGGGACCCATGGTAACTAGGTTGTGTTAAGTAGTACTATTGTTAGCACTTTAATCCCTGTTACTCCCCCTATCGGGGAAGGTCTATATGGCCTGCATGATTACCCTGACAAAGTATAACAACAAAACATGCCGTCTGGGACCCATGGTAACTAGGTTGTGTTAAGTAGTACTATTCTTAGCACTTTAATCCCTGTTACTCCCCCTATCGGGGGAGGTGTATATGGCCTGCATGATTATCCTGACAAAATATAATAAGACATGCGGTCTGGGACCCATGGTAACTATGTTGTGTTAAGTAGTACTATTCTTAGCACTTTAATCCCTGTTACTCCCCCTATCGGGGGAGGTCTATATGGCCTGCATGATTACCCTGACAAAGTATAACAACAAAACATGCGGTCTGGGACCCATGGTAACTAGGTTGTGTTAAGTAGTACTATTCTTAGCACTTTAATCCCTGTTACTCTTCCTATCGGGGGAGGTCTATATGACCTGCATGATTACCCTGACAAAGTATAACAACCAAACATGTGGTCTGGGACCCATGGAGGTACTGGTATAACTAAGTTGTCTTAAGTAGTACTATTCTTAGCAGTTTAATCCCTGTGATTGGTCTGTCCTCCTACTTCAAATTTGTCAAAAACACAAGTGGCTGTCTCAAAACAGTCAGGACATGAGATAGATAGCTATACATAGATTGATAGTTAGATAGAATCGATAGAATATAAATAGATAGATTTGTTAGATATATAATTACCCTGACAAAGTATAATAAACATGCGGTCTGGGACCCATGGTAACTAGGTTGTGTTAAGTAGTAGTATTGTTAGCACTTTAATCCCTGTAACTCCCCCTATTGGGGGAGGTCTATATGGCCTGCACGATTACCCTTACAAAGTATCACAACAAGACATGCGGTCTGGGACCCATGGTAACTAGGTTTTGCTTATATTAGTACTATTCTTAGCACTTTAATCCATGTTACTCCCCCTATCTGTGTAGGTCTATATGGCCTGCATGATTACCCTGAGAAAGTATAACAACAAGACATGCGGTCTGGGACCCATGGTAATTAGGTTGTGTTTAGTAGTACTATTCTTAGCACTTTAATCCCTTTTACTCCCCTTATCGGGGGAGGTCTATATGGCCTGCATGTTTACCCTTACAAAGTATAATAACAAGACATGCGGTCTGGGACCCATGGTAACTAGGTTTTGTTTATATTAGTACTATTCTTAGCACTTTAATCCCTTTTAATCCCCCTATCGGGGGAGGTCTATACGGCCTGCCTGATTACCCTGAGAAAGTATAACAACAAGACATGCGGTCTGGGACCCATGGTAATTAGGTTGTGTTTAGTAGTACTATTCTTAGCACTTTAATCCCTTTTACTCCCCTTATCGGGGGAGGTCTATATGGCCTGCATGTTTACCCTTACAAAGTATAATAACAAGACATGCGGTCTGGGACCCATGGTAACTAGGTTTTGTTTATATTAGTACTATTCTTAGCACTTTAATCCCTTTTAATCCCCCTATCGGGGGAGGTCTATACGGCCTGCCTGATTACCCTCACCAAATATAACCACAAGACATGCGGTCTGGGACCCATGGTAACTAGGTTGTGTTAAGTAGTACTGTTCTTATTAGTTTAATACCTGTTACTCACCCTATCGGGGGAGGTCTATATGGCCTGCATGATTACCTTACCAAAATATAATAATAAGACATGCTGTCTGGGACCCATGGTAACTAGGTTGTGTTTTAAGTAGTACTATTCTTAGCACTTTAATCCCTTTTATTCCCCCTATCGGGGGAGGTCTATATGGCCTGCATGATTACCCTACCAAAATATAATAATAAGACATGCGGCCTGGGACCCATGGTAACTAGGTTGTGTTAAGTTGTACTATTCTTAGCACTTTAATCCCTGTAACTCCCCCTATCGGGGGAGGTCTATACGGCCTGCCTGATTACCCTCACCAAATATAACCACAAGACATGCGGTCTGGGACCCATGGTAACTAGGTTGTGTTAAGTAGTACTGTTCTTATTAGTTTAATACCTGTTACTCACCCTATCGGGGGAGGTCTATATGGCCTGCATGATTACCTTACCAAAATATAATAATAAGACATGCTGTCTGGGACCCATGGTAACTAGGTTGTGTTTTAAGTAGTACTATTCTTAGCACTTTAATCCCTTTTATTCCCCCTATCGGGGGAGGTCTATATGGCCTGCATGATTACCCTACCAAAATATAATAATAAGACATGCGGCCTGGGACCCATGGTAACTAGGTTGTGTTTTAAGTAGTACTATTCTTAGCACTTTAATCCCTGTTACACCCCCTATCGGGGGAGGTCTATATGGCCTGCATGATTACCCTGACAAAGTATAACAACCAAACATGTGGTCTGGGACCCATGGTGGTACTGTTATAACTAGGTTGTCTTAAGTAGTACTATTCTTAGCAGTTTAATCCCTGTGATTGGTCTGTCCTCCTACTTCAAATTTGTCTAAAACACAAGTGGCTGTCTCAAAACAGTCCAGACATGAGATAGATAGATTTGATATATAGCTATACATAGATTGATAGTTAGATAGAATCGATAGAAGATAAATAGATAGATTTGTTAGATATATAATTACCCTGACAAAGTATAATAAACATGCGGTCTGGGACCCATGGTAACTAGGTTGTGTTAAGTAGTATTATTGTTAGCACTTTAATCCCTGTAACTCCTCCTATCGGGGGGGGGGGGTCTATATGGCCTGCACGATTACCCTGACAAAGTATCACAACAAGACATGCGGTCTGGGACCCATGGTAACTAGGTTTTGCTTATATTAGTACTATTCTTAGCACTTTAATCCATGTTACTCCCCCTATCTGTGTAGGTCTATATGGCCTGCATGATTACCCTGAGAAAGTATAACAACAAGACATGCGGTCTGGGACCCATGGTAATTAGGTTGTGTTTAGTAGTACTATTCTTAGCACTTTAATCCATGTTACTCCCCCTATCTGTGTAGGTCTATATGGCCTGCATGATTACCCTGAGAAAGTATAACAACAAGACATGCGGTCTGGGACCCATGGTAATTAGGTTGTGTTTAGTAGTACTATTCTTAGCACTTTAATCCCTTTTACTCCCCTTATCGGGGGAGGTCTATATAGCCTGAATGATTACCCTTACAAAGTATAATAACAAGACATGCGGTCTGGGACCCATGGTAACTAGGTTTTGTTTATATTAATACTATTCTTAGCACTTTAATCCCTTTTAATCCCCCTATCGGGGGAGGTCTATACGGCCTGCCTGATTACCCTGACAAAATATAACAAGACGACATGCGGTCTGGGACCCATGGTAACTAGGTTGTGTTAAGTTGTACTATTCTTAGCACTTTAATCCCTGTAACTCCCCCTATCGGGGGAGGCCTGATTACCCTCACCAAATATAACCACAAGACATGCGGTCTGGGACCCATGGTAACTAGGTTGTGTTAAGTAGTACTATTCTTAATAGGGGGAGGTCTATATGGACTGCATGATTACCCTACCAAAATATAATAATAAGACATGCGGTCTGGGACCCATGGTAACTAGGTTGTGTTTTAAGTAGTACTATTCTTAGCACTTTAATCCCTGTTACTCCCCCTATCGGGGGAGGTCTATATGGCCTGCATGATTACCCTCACCAAAATATAACAACAAGACATGCAGTCTGGGACCCATGGTAACTAGGTTGTGTTTTAAGTAGTACTATTCTTAGCACTCTAATCCCTGTAACTCCCCCTATCGGGGGAGGTCTATACGGCCTGCCTGATTGCCCTCACCAAATATAACCACAAGACATGCAGTCTGGGACCCATGGTAACTAGGTTGTGTTAAGTAGTACTGTTCTTATTAGTTTAATACCTGTTACTCACCCTATCGGGGGAGGTCTATATGGCCTGCATGATTACCCTCACCAAAATATAACAACAAGACATGCGGTCAGGGACCCATGGTAACTAGGTTGTGTTTATATTAGTAGTATTCTTAGCACTCTAATCCTTGTAACTCCCCCTATCGGGGGAGGTCTATACGGCCTGCCTGATTACCCTCACCAAATATAACAAGACATGCGGTCTGGGACCCATGGTAACTAGGTTGTGTTAAGTAGTACTATTCTTTGCACTTTAATCCCTTTTACTCCCCCTACCGGGGGAGGTCTATACAGCCTGCCTGATTACCCCAACCAAATATAACAACAAGACGTGCGGTCAGGGAACCATGGTAAGGTTACTTCCTTTTGCACAATCAAGTATACCAGTTGCAGACAGAGGTTCTGACCCTGCATTATGGCTGCACCTCTCCCTAAAACAGGGATCTGTTACAGAGTCTGTGGGCCTGTATGCAAAGAGCTGGCCTGCCTGAAAGGAGCAGCAAGGCAGTACAGGTCGTTCTCCAGCCTTTTTATATGATGGCCCACGACCCTCAACAGGCACAACAGCATGAAACACCACATATGCCATCCTTTTACACAATAGAGTACAGGTATGGCATCCATTTTAGGAACGCAGAGATAATTTTTAGGAACCGGGAGATAGAAAAAGATGCTTTGACATCCAGTACAGGTCGTTTTCCTTCCGCCTTTGTAGACGAGGGTCCAGGACCCTCAACAGACACAACAGCAGGAAACACCACCTATGCCATCCTTTTGAATAACCCAGTACAGGTATGGCACGATAGAGTACAGGTATGGCATCGATTTTAGGAACCCGGAGATAATTTTTAGGAACCGGGAAATTGAAAAAAAAACATGATTGGACACCCAGTATACTTCGTTCTTCTTCAGCATTTTTATATGAGGGTCCCGGACCCTCAACAGAAACAACAGCAGGAAACACCACATATGCCATCCTTTTGAATAATCCAGTACAGGTATGGCATTGATTTTAGAAACGCGGAGATAATTTTTAGGAACCGGGAGATGGAAAAAGATGCTTGGACAACCAGTACACTTCGTTCTCCTTCAGCCTCTTTAGACAAGGGTCCAGGACCCTCAACAGAAACAACAGCAGGAAACACCACATATGCCATCCTTTTGAATAACCCAGTACAGGTATGGCATCGATTTTAGGAACCCGGACATCCTTTTTAGGATCCGGGAAATTGAAAAAAAAAAACATGATTGGACACCCAGTACACTTCGTTCTCCTTCAGCCTTTTTATACGAGGGTCCCGGACCCTCAACAGAAACAACAGCAGGAAACACCACATATGCCATCCTTTTGAATAATCCAGTACAGGTATGGCATCGATTATAGGAACCCGGAGATAATTTTTAGGAACTGGGAAAATGAAAAAAAAACCATGATTGGACACCCAGTACACTTCGTTCTCCTTCAGCCTTTTTTTACGAGGGTCCCGGACCCTCAAAAGAAACAACAGCAGAAAACACAACATATGCCATCCTTTTGAATAATCCAGTACAGGTATGCATTGATTTTAGAAACCCGGAGATAATTTTTAGGAACGGGAGATGGAAAAAGATGCTTGGACAGTACACCCAGTACAGGTTGTTCTCCTTCAGCCTTTTTATACGAGGGTCCCGGACCCTCAACAGAAACAGCAGGAAACACCACATATGCCATCCCTTTGAATAATCCAGTACAGGTATGGCATTGATTTTAGGATCCCGGAGATAAATTTTATGAACTGGGAAATTGAACAAAAAACCCTGCTTGGACACCCAGTACAGGTAGTTCTCCTTCAGCCTTTTTATAAGAGGGTCCAGGACCCTCAACAGAAACAGCAGGAAACACCACATATGCCATCCTTTTGCACAATATAGTAAAGATATGGCATTGATTTGAGGAACCCGGAGATAATTTAGAGGAACCGGGAATATTGAACAAAAAACGTGCTTGGACACCCAGTACAGGTCGTTCTCCTTCAGCCTTTTTATACTTTGGCCCACGACCCTCAACAGGCACAACAGCATGAAACACCACATATGCCATCCTTTTGCACAATAGATTACAGATATGGCATTGATTTGACGAACCCGGAGATAATTTAGAGGAACCGGGAATATTGAACAAAAAACGTGCTTGGACACCCAGTACAGGTCGTTCTCCTTCAGCCTTTTTATACGATGGCCCACGACCCTCAACAGGCACAACAGCAGGAAACACCACATATGCCATCCTTTTGCACAATAGATTACAGATATGGCATCCATTTTAGTAACGCAGAGATAATTTTTAGGAACCGGGAGATAGAAAAAGATGCTTTGACATCCAGTACAGGTCGTTTTCCTTCCGCCTTTGTAGACGAGGGTCCAGGACCCTCAACAGACACAACAGCAGGAAACACCACCTATGCCATCCTTTTGCACGATAGAGTACAGGTATGGCATCGATTTTAGGAACCCGGAGATAATTTTTAGGAACCGGGAAATTGAAAAAAAAACATGATTGGACACCCAGTATACTTCGTTCTTCTTCAGCATTTTTATATGAGGGTCCCGGACCCTCAACAGAAACAACAGCAGGAAACACCACATATGCCATCCTTTTGAATAATCCAGTACAGGTATGGCATTGATTTTAGAAACGCGGAGATCATTTTTAGGAACCGGGAGATGGAAAAAGATGCTTGGACAACCAGTACACTTCGTTCTCCTTCAGCCTCTTTAGACAAGGGTCCAGGACCCTCAACAGAAACAACAGCAGGAAACACCACATATGCCATCCTTTTGAATAACCCAGTACAGGTATGGCATCGATTTTAGGAACCCGGACATCATTTTTAGGAACCGGGAAATTGAAAAAAAAAAAACATGATTGGACACCCAGTACACTTCGTTCTCCTTCAGCCTTTTTTTTTTTTTTTTTTTAATAATTTTTTATTGAGGTTTTTGCATAGAACATATATAAAACATAAAACACCATTTTGTAAAAGGAGCAGAATACAAAATACAAACATAGTTACATGAAAGATATCGGAAGTTATACAATAGTTTGGTGAAAGGCTAATGAAATCTCGATTTTTCAATAATATATCACATGTGACTGACCTGTTAGGAACAAAGATTCAGGCCCTATGGGCCAAAAATATGATAAATAATAGTTATCTGATGGTCAGGAGTCTAGCTCGCTAGGAACTTCAAAGAATATCATGCGTAGCTGGCCTATGAGGAGCTTTGTTTTAGGCCCAATGGACCTAGAGTATAGGAAAGAATAGGTATCTGATGTCCAGAAAACTAGTTTGTTTGTTTTTTAAAAGCTTCAAAAGGAGCATGAATACATGTATAGTAAATGGGGGAAGGGTGATATTCAGCGGGTAAGCACCGCTATGTATATTAGGGAGAGAGTGGAGGGCGGAGCCATAGGAATGTAGGAGTGTAGTAGGAGACTTGGATGGGCCTATTTATCTTGGTAATGTAGCAAAGTAAATGGGCTAAGATATCTAGTTACCCAGCTATGAATTATTAGTCATGTGAACATGTGGCATATACCTGCCATTTGGGAGCCTCTGCTTAACTAATATAATCATTCTGCCTGTAGGCATTGCTTCGTGTGTTGAACATAAAACCTATAGAGACTGTATTATATGCTAGTCCCCTCAATTACATAGGTGAGCTTAGAAAATATAAACCTACTGATCGTAGAGGGATGTACATTGAGTAAGGTTAAAAAGCACTAACACATAAAGGTGTATGATATTAACTGCAAGGGTGTCTATTCATAACAATAATATTAGCAGTGCAGTCTGAATGAGCTGTGGAGTTAGCTATTACCTAAATCTAAATTTTTATTATACATGTACAAGTAGGCACATACTGATATATATACATATGTAAGGTGACAGTAATCCTTTAGTCTGCTTATTCTAATATATAAATAGGTAAACATCTAAATCTGTCTCAGAGGTATATAAAAATATAACTTGGGAGCCCATACTTTTCAGAAACATTGACACCAAATAAAGCTATGGTCAAATATGTCCTAGGGTACTACTATAACAGGTATATCACATAACAGTATAACACCAGAAAACCAATAACTGTCTAGTCTCTGCTAAATGATATATACAATAAATTTTCTTAGGAGTATCTATTACATAAAGGAAGGACGATTTAAACCGTAATAGTTATACATAGAGACAACTCTCACGCTACAATAATGAAGGCTAACTTAAGCAGCATAAGAATATCCAAGAACTGCGTCTAGAGTGTACCCGCTACCTAGCCACAAAGTGTGGCAGTGCTGCATATGAGCTATAGGGCTCCAAATGAGAGAAAATATGTTGATGTTCGGCAGATATTTGCAAAACAGTTTATATAGATAATCTAGCAAGCATGTTAAACTTTACAAACTAATAATTGTATTAACTTTAAGTTTAAATTGGACGTGCGTGAAGTGTAGTTTTCAAGCACTGCCAGAATAGTGTACCCAGACAAGGGATATAAAATAGCAAGTGACATAGTATATGATGTGAAACTGCATATAGCTGCTTTAAGATAGATTTAACCAGCATGTAACAGCATGTAAATTAAACATACCATAAGTTAAGAACACATATATGCTTGCTAGCCCACAGCATGTTGAGGTTTGAAATTAGAGGTAATGACAGATTATATAGGTGTACTGAATAGGTGCTATTCTAGAGAAAACATTTACATGTAAAGTTTTGTAAGGACTGCTAGCTTATATCTACATACTTAGTACATATATAGAGCATTCAAATAGTAGTGTCAAACTTGTTATACCCTAAAACAATAAATATGGAGGTTTAGATGAAGAGCATAAATATTGGCACACCTATGTACAAAGTTTACAAAAGGCTGTGACTGTAGCATAATATACATATATATAAAATTAAAGTATATTGCAAGAAATTTTACCCTAAAGTATCCATTAGTACTGAATAACCAAATAGAATATAGAATGTAACTGAACCAGCAAGAATGAACAATAGCATAAAACTGTGTTGGTCATATTACTTTAAAAGGGCACTTATCAGATAAATATTGACTATATGACTAATGAGGTTATTCCCAAACAAATAAGCTTTAAATAGGCGAAGTGTACCAGGGTATATATATTACTGGTGCATAGGTGCCAGGGCTGGGTAGCGAGTTAATACTTAGGGTAAGTGAGTGCCTCCTACCTTAGACACACATATATACTGCATAACAAAGCATAACATAAGCTATAAATTACCATAGGTAAGTCCCTATATATGTTCACCCATATGTCTTACGCAGACGTAAATTTAAACTAAAAGAGGAGGTCACATGAGCATAACTGTTGTACATTCGCAAGGGAAGCTATCCACTGTATTAGTCACATTAGAACCTTAGCGACAGCATTTACAGAAAGGCAATAACTAACAAGAGGAGTATGTTAGATTATATGCTATGCTATGGGGGCATATATGAGAGCTAAGCATGCAAAATAGGGTGTGGCACATTAGTTAGCACAAAAGCAATATTTTATATTCTAGTAAAGGATTACACAAAAGAGTGCAAACATTCATACAAATATAGACCGCAACTACGGGGGTATATAAGAGAGCAAAATATGTAAAATAGTGTGTGGCATATTTGCTAGCACAGAAGCGATATCTTATACTTTTGCAAAGAATTGTACAAAAGAGTACAAACATACATACAAATATAAACCCTATCATATATGCTTGAGCATGAACCCTCCCATGCTTTACCTCCATGTTTTTAAGATTATTATGCACCAGTATCTTGTGAAAAGAGATATATGAGGTGCCAACAGCATGCTTAGTGCATATTTAAGTCTTTCAAAGTTAGGAACCAATGTCTTACAATTTGCATATATAAAGGAGAGAAATAGCCATGGAGCTCATGAAAAGATGCCAATATCTGCTCTGACAGTTCCAGAATCGGATCAAAAGTTCATCCTATACCTGTTTTCTTCAAGTGTCTAACCTGTGGTTGAAAGAGTAGTTGGATATTGAAGTAGAGACCCCCAGCAAATTCTTCAAACAGTATGCAAAGTTTTTCCCCATCAGCTTAGGGATAATAAATAGAGAAGGTGAAGCTCCCTTCCTTAAACCTGTGTCCCGTAGGATAGACTAACCAATACCCAGTCTGTAAGATCCTGTGTGTGGCACATCAGATAAGGCTCCGATGTAAAGTAGGGCCTCAATCTTATGTATACCTTCGTGGCCGACATCATAACCGGGCTGTGGGACCATGGGTTGGCCTCTGGTAACATCAAAGCGGGATGCTGGTCTCAGGGCAAGAGTGTGTATCCTCCGTGTAGGCTTCAGCTCACGTAAGGAAGCCTGAGAGGGTGATCTCCTGAGGCGTTTAATGGTATCGCACTCGAGAGTGCTTGTGCCGCTTAGCTGAAATCTCATCTGAGCCTCTAAGCTGCAAGTGTCCTCCGATGCTAGTGTGACTCGAGTAATCTGGGTGTCATAAGCCTCTTCTTGTAGTGCCGACTTTAGGGCCACCGGCGACTGCACATAGGACAGTTGTTCCGCTTGCTCCGCCATTTTCGCTACAGGTGCCATGCGAGATTCAGGGCTGCATCTAATGGCGTTCCTCAGGCTGCTGTAGTTACTGGTCATGCGAGTCCCTAAGTCTATTAGGCATGTCCTTAGCTCAGAGTATAGTTCATCCATCTTCACTGGGGTAGCCTAGGAGCTTCAGCAGGTCAGGTTTATCTAAAAGTGCAATAGGAATATTGAAGCCAAGATGGCGGATCTCACTGCTAGGCTTTATTCTGTATTTCGCAGATCTAGGAGTCCGGGTGTCCTCAAAAATATAGCTTTCCTGATTGCTTTATAATCAGAAGTAAGAATCTGAAGCCCACATTGTGCTAAAGGGATATGTAGGAAAGTTAATGTATAGTAAAATAGCTGAGTATGCAGGAGCTGTGCATAAACACGTCTGGTCTCTACAATGGCTGGCTCCGCCCCCCCCTCCTTCAGCCTTTTTATACGAGGGTCCCGGACCCTCAACAGAAACAACAGCAGGAAACACCACATATGCCATCCTTTTGAATAATCCAGTACAGGTATGGCATCGATTATAGGAACCCGGAGATAATTTTTAGGAACCGGGAAAATGAAAAAAAAACCATGATTGGACACCCAGTACACTTCGTTCTCCTTCAGCCTTTTTTTACGAGGGTCCCGGACCCTCAACAGAAACAACAGCAGAAAACACAACATATGCCATCCTTTTGAATAATCCAGTACAGGTATGCATTGATTTTAGAAACCCGGAGATAATTTTTAGGAACGGGAGATGGAAAAAGATGCTTGGACAGTACACCCAGTACAGGTTGTTCTCCTTCAGCCTTTTTATACGAGGGTCCCGGACCCTCAACAGAAACAGCAGGAAACACCACATATGCCATCCCTTTGAATAATCCAGTACAGGTATGGCATTGATTTTAGGATCCCGGAGATAAATTTTATGAACCGCGAAATTGAACAAAAACCCTGCTTGGACACCCAGTACAGATCGTTCTCCTTCAGCCTTTTTATAAGAGGGTCCAGGACCCTCAACAGAAACAGCAGGAAACACCACATATGCAATCCTTTTGCACAATATAGTAAAGATATGGCATTGATTTGAGGAACCCAGAGATAATTTAGAGGAACCGGGAATATTGAACAAAAAACGTGCTTGGACACCCAGTACAGGTCGTTCTCCTTCAGCCTTTTTATACTTTGGCCCACGACCCTCAACAGGCACAACAGCATGAAACACCGCATATGCCATCCTTTTGCACAATAGATTACAGATATGGCATTGATTTGACGAACCCGGAGATAATTTAGAGGAACCGGGAATATTGAACAAAAAACGTGCTTGGACACCCAGTACAGATCGTTCTCCTTCAGCCTTTTTATACGATGGCCAACGACCCTCAACAGGCACAACAGCAGGAAACACCACATATGCCATCCTTTTGCACAATAGATTACAGATATGGCATTGATTTGAGGAACCCGGAGATAATTTAGAGGAACCGGGAATATTGAACAAAAAACGTGCTTGGACACCCAGTACAAGTTGTTCTCCTTCAGCATTTTTAACGATGGCCCACGACCCTCAACAGGCACAACAGCAGGAAACACCACATATGCCATCCTTTTGCACAATAGAGTACAGGTATGGCATTGATTTGAGGAACCCGGAGATAATTTAGAGGAACCGGGAATATTGAACAAAAAACGTGCTTGGACACCCAGTTCAGGTCGTTCTCCTTCAGCCTTTTTATACGATGGCCCACGACCCTCAACAGGCACAACAGCATGAAACACCACATATGCCATCCTTTTGCACAATAGATTACAGATATGGCATTGATTTGACGAACCCGGAGATAATTTAGAGGAACCGGGAATATTGAACAAAAAACGTGCTTGGACACGCAGTACAGGTCGTTCTCCTTCAGCCTTTTTATACGATGGCCCACGACCCTCAACAGGCACAACAGCAGGAAACACCACATATGCCATCCTTTTGTACAATAGATTACAGATATGGCATTGATTTGAGGAACCCAGAGATAATTTAGAGGAACCGGGAATATTGAACAAAAAACGTGCTTGGACACCCAGTACAGGTTGTTCTCCTTCAGCCTTTTTATACGTTGGCCCACAACCCTCAACAGGCACAACAGCATGAAACACCACATATGCCATCCTTTTGCACTATAGAGTACAGGTATGGCATTGATTTGAGGAACCCGGAGATAATTTAAAGGAACCGGGAATATTGAACAAAAAACGTGCTTGGACACCCAGTACAGATCGTTCTCCTTCAGCCTTTTTATACGATGGCCAACGACCCTCAACAGGCACAACAGCAGGAAACACCACATATGCCATCCTTTTGCACAATAGATTACAGATATGGCATTGATTTGACGAACCCGGAGATAATTTAGAGGAACCGGGAATATTGAACAAAAAACGTGCTTGGACACCCAGTACAGATCGTTCTCCTTCAGCCTTTTTATACGATGGCCAACGACCCTCAACAGGCACAACAGCAGGAAACACCACATATGCCATCTTTTTGCACAATAGATTACAGATATGGCATTGATTTGAGGAACCCGGAGATAATTTAGAGGAACCGGGAATATTGAACAAAAAACGTGCTTGGACACCCAGTACAAGTTGTTCTCCTTCAGCATTTTTAACGATGGCCCACGACCCTCAACAGGCACAACAGCAGGAAACACCACATATGCCATCCTTTTGCACAATAGAGTACAGGTATGGCATTGATTTGAGGAACCCGGAGATAATTTAGAGGAACCGGGAATATTGAACAAAAAACGTGCTTGGACACCCAGTTCAGGTCGTTCTCCTTCAGCCTTTTTATACGATGGCCCACGACCCTCAACAGGCACAACAGCATGAAACACCACATATGCCATCCTTTTGCACAATAGATTACAGATATGGCATTGATTTGACGAACCCGGAGATAATTTAGAGGAACCGGGAATATTGAACAAAAAACGTGCTTGGACACGCAGTACAGGTCGTTCTCCTTCAGCCTTTTTATACGATGGCCCACGACCCTCAACAGGCACAACAGCAGGAAACACCACATATGCCATCATTTTGTACAATAGATTACAGATATGGCATTGATTTGAGGAACCCAGAGATAATTTAGAGGAACCGGGAATATTGAACAAAAAACGTGCTTGGACACCCAGTACAGGTTGTTCTCCTTCAGCCTTTTTATACGTTGGCCCACAACCCTCAACAGGCACAACAGCATGAAACACCACATATGCCATCCTTTTGCACTATAGAGTACAGGTATGGCATTGATTTGAGGAACCCGGAGATAATTTAAAGGAACCGGGAATATTGAACAAATTAACGTGCTTGGACACCCAGTACAGGTCGTTCTCCTTCAGCCTTTTTATACAATGGCCCACGACCCTCAACAGGCACAACAGCAGGAAACACCACATATGCCATCCTTTTGCACAATAGAGTACAGGTATGGCATTGATTTGAGGAACCCGGAGATAATTTAGAGGAACCGGGAATATTGAACAAAAAACGTGCTTGGACACCAAGTTCAGGTCGTTCTCCTTCAGCCTTTTTATACAATGGCCCACGACCCTCAACAGCATGAAAAACCACATATGCCATCCTTTTGCACAATAGATTACAGATATGGCATTGATTTGAGGAACCCGGAGATAATTTAGAGGAACCGGGAATATTGAACAAAAAACGTGCTTGGACACCCAGTACAGGTCGTTCTCCTTCAGCCTTTTTATACGATGGCCCACAACCCTCAACAGGCACAACAGCATGAAACACCACATATGCCATCCTTTTGCACTATAGAATACAGGTATGGCATTGATTTGAGGAACCCGGAGATAATTTAGAGGAACCGGGAATATTGAACAAAAAACGTGCTTGGACACCCAGTACAGGTCGTTCTCCTTCAGCCTTTTTATACGATGGCCCACGACCCTCAACAGGCACAACAGCATGAAACACCACATATGCCATCCTTTTGAACAATAGAGTACAGGTATGGAACCCGGAGATAATTTTTCGGAACTGTGAGATGGAAAAAGATGCTTGGTCGGTCCTCCTACTTCAAATTTGGGGCACTGTGCGTGCAATGTAATGTGCCAACAGATATGAGTGGTGTGTTAAGTAGTACTATTCTTAACAGTTAATTCACTGTTATGTGCCTTTTTTTTGGTTTGAGTTTTGTAGCCACAGTGCAGCACCAGAGGCCAGAAAAATTAGGCATGTACAAATGCCTGAAAAATTCAGTATTGTTGCAGCCGCTGCTGTAGCAGCGTCCAGAAAAATTGATGTTTGTAAAACAGTTAGAAAGTGCCCTAAAACCTTTGCGGCTTGAACACTAGTTGTTGGCGGATAAGTCACGCAAGTTATCCTGCATTCTAAGAAAAAAAAAAGCCAGTAGTCAAGGGGTCCATCGCTCCTCAGAGTGTCGAAATCCGCAGTTAATGTTAGGTAGTCTGCTACCTGTCGGTTGAGTATTTCTCTGAGGCTGGATCCCGAAAGGCTCTGGCGATGCATAGGAGTTAAAAAGGTTTGCATGTCCTCCATCAACACCACATTAGGAAAGCGTCCTGTCCTTGCCACCATGGTCGTGGGAGGAGGAGGAGGATTACTTTCATCTCTTCCCCTGTTAGATTCCTGTTGTGCTGTGACATCACCCTTATACGCTGTGTAAAGCATAGTTTTTAATTTATTTTTGAAATGCTCCATCCTTTCCGACTTGCGGGAATTTGGTAACATTTCAGGCACTTTATGCTTATACCGGGGGTCTAGTAGCGTGGACACCCAGTACAGGTCGTTCTCCTTCAGCTTTTTTATACGAGGGTCCCTCAACAGGCACGACAGCATGAAAGACCCCATTTGCACAAGGTTGGATGCCGAGCTAATCATGTCCCGTTCCTCATCCTCACTGATGTCACTGAGGGTATCTTCTTCCCCCCAGCCATGTACAACACCATGGGTACTAGATAGGTGACAACTAGCACCCTGGGATGCCTGTTGTGCTTGGTCTTCCTCCTCCTTCTCCTCCAAGCCACATTCCTCCTCTGACTCCTCTTCCTCACAATCCTCTTTCTGCGTTGCCGCAGGTCCAGCAAGTGATGCTGATAAGGCTGTTTCTGGTGGTTATGGACACCACAACTCTTCCTCTTCCTCTTCACGCTCATCTATGGCCTGATCCAGCACTCTTCGCAGGGCACGCTCCAGGAAGAAAACAAATGGTATGATGTCGCTGATGGTGCCTTCGGTGCGACTGACAAGGTTTTTCACCTCCTCAAAAGGACGCATGAGCCTACAGGCATTGCGCATGAGCGTCCAGTAATTTGGCAAAAAAATCCCCAGCTCCCCAGAGGCTGTCCTAGCACCCCGGTCATACAAATACTCATTAACAGCTTTTTCTTGTTGGAGCAGGCGGTCAAACATTAGGAGTGTTGAATTCCACTGGGTCGGGCAGTTGCAAATCAAGCGCCTCACTGGCAGGTTGTTTCGACGTTGGATATCGGAAAAGTGCGCTATGGCCATGTAGGAACGCCTGAAATGGCCACAAACCTTCCTGGCCTGCTTCAGGACATCCTGTAAGCCTGGGTACTTATGCACAAAGCGTTGTACAATCAGATTACACACATGTGCCATGCACGGCACATGTGTCAACTTGCCCAATTTCAATGCCTCCACCAAATTATTTCCATTGTCAGAAACAACCTTGCCAATCTCCAGTTGGTGCGGAGTCAGCCATTGATCCACCTGTGCGTTCAGGGCGGTCAGGAGTGCTGGTGCGGTATGACTCTCCGCTTTCAGGCAAGTCAACCCCAAGACGGCGTGACACTGCCGTATCCAGGATGTTGAATAGTACCTGGGAAGCTGGGGGGGTGCCGTTGATGTGGAGCAAGACGCAGAAGAGGACTCAGCCGAGGAAGAGGTTATGGAAGAGGATGGAGTAGGAGGAGTAGAGGAGGTAGCAGCAGGCCTGCCTGCAAGTCGTGGCGGTGTCACCAACTCCTCTGCAGAGCCACGCATTCCATGCTTGTCAGACGTCAGCAGGTTTACCCAATTCGCAGTGTAGGTGATATACCTGCCCTGACCATGCTTTGCAGACCAGCTATCAGTGGTCATATGGACCCTTGCCGCAACGCTGTGTGCCAGACATGCCATCACTTCCTTTTGCACTATCGAGTACAGGTTTGGGATTGCCTTTTGTGAGAAGAAATTTCTGCCAGGTACCTTCCACTGCGGTGTCCCAATAGATACAATTTTTTTGAAAGCCTCAGACTCCACCAGCTTGTATGGTAAAAGCTGGTGGGCTAAGAGTTCAGACAAGCCAGCTGTCAGATGCCGGGCAAGGGGGTGACTTTGAGAAATTGGCTTCTTACGCTCAAACATGTCCTTGACAGACACCTGACTGTGGGCAGATGACCAGAAACTGCTACGTAAGAGAGACTGAGTGGAGGATGGTTGAGAGGGGGCAAGGAGGACAGCAGTGGTTGATGTGGCTGAAGATGCTGGAGCAGGAGGAGGATGGCAGCTTTGAGTTTGTGTGCTGCTTCTACTCATGTGTTCTTCCCATCGGCGTTTGTGATGTGAGACCATGTGCCTTCGCAAAGCAGTTGTACCTAGGTGTGTGTTGGACTTCCCATGACTCAGTTTCTTTTGGCACAGGTTGCAAATGGCATCGCTGTTGTCAGAGGCAGACACACAAAAAAAATGCCACACTGCTGAGCTCTGCGATGACGGCATTCTGGTGGTGGCAACAGCATGCGTTGATTGGCGTTGGCGTGCTGTCTGGCTGACCCCGGGTGCCGATGCATGCTGTCTGACTGTGCCACTAGCTCCTTGCGACAACCTCCCCCTGCTTCCAACTCATCTCCTCCTCCTCCTCTCTGTCTCCCCATCTGAACTTTCCCCCTCTTTTTCTTCTCTTCTAGCAGGCACCCACGTGACATCCACCGACACATCATCATCAACCGCTTCACTTGTATCTGACACATCAACAAAGGAAGCAGCAGCGGGTGCAACATCATCATCATCACACCGTACCTCCATGTCTGTAATGCTGCCTAACTGAGACATATCACTGTTATCTACATCCTCTGCCAATGATGGTTGTGCATCACTCATTTCTTCCAAATGATGTGTCAATAACTCCTCTGACAGATCAAGTGAAGCAGCTGTGGTGCTAGTGTTGGTGGTGGTGACAGGCGGGCGAGTGGCACTGGTCACTTGAGAGGTGCCCAAAGCACAGCTGGAGGTGGATGGTGCATCAAGGTTAGGAGGACTAGGAGCAGAAGCTGTAGAAGATTGGGTGTCCTGTGTTAGCCATTCAACTAGGTCCTCTTAAGAACTTTTCGCTTCCCCCCTGGCACCTGGCCTCTGAACAATGTGCATATTTGTAGGGTCTAAAGGAATCACAGCACCATGACCACGACGGCACCTGCGGGGTGGCATGCCTCTGCCTGTCTTTTTTTTTAAAATGTTCACTTACAATACTATTAAACAAATTATGAGTAGTGGCACTGGGTAAGTGGGCACAGTATACGCTGTGAGCCTGACACAAAAAAACAGACTGATGTTTCAAAGTCAAAAATGTTTATTTTTTAAATATTAAAAGTACTGTGACAACAAATATGGTTGGTGGCACTAGTTGGCAAATGGGCCTGGCTGGCACACACGCTGGGAGGAAGGCAACTGCAATTAGATTACACTAGCTGACTGATGCTTCACAGTCCAAAAAGTTTTTTTTAAAAAAATGTACAATACTGTTAGAACAAATATGATTGGTGGCACTAGTTGGAAACGGCAAGTGGGCCTGGCACACACGCTGGCAGGCAGGCAACTGCAATTCAATTGCACTAGCAGATGGATGATTCACAGTAAAAAAAGTTTTTATTTTAAATATTTTCAAACCTGTTAGAACAAATATGATTGGTGGCACTAGTTGGCTTGGCAAGTGGGCCTGGCACACACGCTGGGAGGAAGGCAACTGCAATTAGATTACACTAGATGACTGATGTTTCACAGTCAAGAAAGTTTATTTTAAATATTTACAATACTGTTATAACAAATATGATTGGTGGCAGTAGTTGGCAGCAAATGGGCCTGGCACACACGCTGGCAGGCAGGCAACTGCAATTCAATGGCACTAGTAGACTGATGATTCACAGTCAAAAAAGTTTTTATTTTAAATATTTACAATACGGTTACAACAAATATGATTTGTGTAACTAGTTGGCAAGTGAGCCTGGCACACACGCTGGCAGGCAGGCAACTGCAATTCAATGGCACTAGCAGACTGATCTTTCAGTCAAAAAATATTTTTTTTTAAATATTTCCACTACTGTTATAACAAATATGATTGGTGGCACTAGTTGGCAAGTGGGCCTGGCACACACGCTGGCAGGCAGGCAACTGCAATTCAATTGCACTAGCAGACTGATGATTCACAGTCAAAAAAGTTTTTATTTTATATATTGACACTACTGTTATAACAAATATGATTCATGGCACTAGTTGGAAAGTGGGCCTGGCAGACAGGCAACTGCAATTAAATAACAATAGCAGACTGATGTAAAAGTTTTTTTTAAAAAAGTTACACTAATGTTACAACAGATAGGACTGATGGCACTCAGGATAGAAGTAGGCACAGTATGTGCTGGCAGTCTGACACACAGGCTGGCACTAGTGGCAGGCTGGCCTGGCAACTAATATTAAATAACACTAGAAGACTGATGTAAAAGGTTTTTTTTACAAAATTTAAACTAATGTTACACCAGATAGGAGTGGTGGACTGGCACTGAGGATGGAAGTAGGCACAGTATATGCTGGCAGCCTGACACACAGGCTGGCACTAATGGCAGCCAGGCTGGCCTGGCAACTAATATTAAATAACACTAGAAGAGGACTGATGTAAAAAAAAAATAAAAAAAAAAATATACACTAATGTTACACCAGATATAAGTGGTGGAAAAAAGAGCTATTAATCACACTATATGATGTGGGCCTGACACAAGGCCTGATGGAAAATGAAATTAGATTACACTAGCAAAATTATTTTTTTTTTTTTATTTTTTTTATTTACAATAACGTTTATGAGTGGTGGCTGGCACAGCAATTAACCACAGTATATGCTGTGTGAACCTGAGACACAGGCCTGATAGAAAATGAAATTATATTACACTAGCAAAATCATTTAAAAGTTTTTTTTTAAAATTTAAAATAATGTTAAGCAGATATGAGTGGTGGCTGCTGGCACAGCAGCACAGCAATTAAACAATGTTGTATGCTGTGTAAGCCTGACACACAGGCCTGATAGAAAATGAAATTAGATTACACTAGCAAAATGATTTTTTTTTTTTTTTTTAATTTAAAAAAATGTTAAGCAGATATGAGTGGTGGCTGCTGGCACAGCATTTAAACAACGTTGTATGCTGTGTAAGCCTGACACACAGGCCTGATAGAAAATGAAATTAGATTACACTAGCAAAATGATTTAAAAGTTTTTTTTAAAATTTAAAATAATGTTAAGCAGATATGAGTGGTGGCTGCTGGCACAGCAATTAACCACAGTATGCTGTGTAAGCGTGACACACAGGCCTGATAGAAAATGAAATTATATTACACTAGCAAAATGATTTAAAAGTTTTTTAAAAAAATGTAAAATAATGTTAAGCAGATATGAGTGGTGGCTGCTAGCACAGCAATTAACCACAATATGCTGTGTAAGCCTGACACACAGGCCTGATAGAAAATGAAATTACATTACACTAGCAAAATGATTTAAAAGTTTTGTTGTTTAAATTTACACTAATGTTAAGCAGATTTCAGTGGTGGCACTAATCACAGTATATGCTGTGAGCCTCACACACAGGCTGAAAGCCAGGCAAATGCAAATAAAATTACAAAAAACCCCAAAAACGACTGAAGTTCTAGCCCTAAAAAGGGCTTTTTGGGGTGCTGTCCTTACAGCAGAGATTAGATGAGTCCTTCAGGACTGTAGTGGACACTAAATACACTAGCCTAGCTATCTATTTCCCTATAATGTCAGCAGCAGCAACACTAAAGCTCCTCTCACTAACGCCTAGATTTAGAGTTTGGGGTTAGCCGTCAAAAAGCCAGGAGTTAAGAGCTTTCTGGGCTAACGCGGGTTCATAAAGCTCTTAACTACTGTGCTCTAAAGTACACTAACACCCATAAACTACCTATGCACCCCTAAACCGAGGCACCCCCACATTGCCGCCACTCTAATAAATTTTTTTAACCCTAATCTGCCGACCGCACACCGCCGCCACTAAGGTTATACTTATGTACCCCTAATCTGCTGCCCCTAACACCGCCGACCCCTATATTATATTAATTAACCTATAATCTGCCGCCCCCAACGTCGCCGCCACCTACCTACACTTATTAACCCCTAATCTGCCGACCTGACCTCACAGCTACTATAATAAATGTATTAACCCCTAATCTGCCTCACTCCCGCCTCAATAATCCTATAATAAATACTATTAACCCCTAATATGACCCTAACATCACCGACACCTAACTTCAAGTATTAACCCCTAATCTGCCGACCGGACCTCGCTGCTACTCTAATAAATTTATTAACCTCTAAAGTTAAGTCTAACCCTAACACCCCCCTAAATTAAATATAATTTTTAAATAACGAAATAAAATAAATCTTATTAAATAAATTATTCCTATTTATAGCTAAATACTTACCTGTAAAATAAACCCTAATATAGCTACAATATAAATAATTAAATTGTAGCTATTTTAGGAAAATAGAGGGGGGCGCTAAAGGTGCAGGGGTAACTCAGTGCAAAAAATGAATCACTATGCGTAGATAATACAGAACAATTCAAATATCACAAGGACCAAACAAAGTAAAAATAAAAATGAAATATATATATATGAAATAAAAAACCTTTGATCTCTGTATTATCCGGTAGAAGAGGATGGATCCGCGTCGGCTGGAAGAAGATGGCTCCGGAAGAAAGAAGATTCAAGATGCCGATTAATGGAAGACTTCAACCCGATGATGGACCTCTTCAGCGCCCGCTTGGATCAAGACTTCAGCCCGATGATGGACATCTTCAGCCCCCGCTTGGGCTTGGATGAAGACTTCGGAGGCTCCTGTGGACGGATCGGTGATACCCGGCGTGGTGAAGATAAGGTAGGGAGATCTTCAGGGGCTTAGTGTTAGGTTTATTTAAAGGGGGTTTGGGTTAGATTAGGGGTATGTGGGTGGTGGGTTGTAATGTTGGGGGGGTATTGTATGTTTTTTTTTTACAGGCAAAAGAGCAGAATTCGTTGGGGCATGCCCCGCAAAAGGCCCTTTTAAGGGCTGGTAAGGTAAAAGAGCTTTTTTATTTGTATTTTAGAATAGGGTAGGGCATTTTTTTATTTTGGGGGGCTTTGTTATTTTATTAGGGGGCTTAGAGTAGGTGTAATTAGCTTAAAATTGTTGTAATCTTTTTCTAATGTTTATAAATTATTTTTTTATTTTTTGTAACTTAGTTCTTTTTTTATTTTTTATACTTTAGTTAGTTTATTTAATTGTATTTATTTGTAGGTATTTTATGTAATTAATTTATTGATAGTGTGGTGTTAGGTTTAATTGTAACTTAGGTTAGGATTTATTTTACAGGTAATTTTGTAATTATTTTAACTAGGTAGCTATTAAATAGTTCTTAACTATTTAATAGCTATTGTACCTGGTTAAAATAAATACAAAGTTACCTTAAAATAAATATTAATCCTAAAATAGCTATAATATAATTATAATTTATATTGTAGCTATATTAGGGTTTATTTTACAGGTAAGTATTTAGCTTTAATTTATTTAATAAGAGTTAATTTATTTCATTAGATAAAAATTATATTTAATTTAGGGGGGTGTAGAAGTATTTTCTATAAGAAAAAACTAAGGGGAAGCGCTGTAGTGTTGATAGAAATTGTGTTGATGTGAATGAAATTCCTCTGGTATCGTGTGAGTTGAACCGTGACAGATAAGTATGTGAAAGTAGAGGTGTATATGTGTATATGATTGAGTGAAATCTTGTTAATCAAAGGAGAATGTGTGACTTGTTACAAACTGTAAGACTTGAAACAATTGTGATACATAAGCAAAAAAATCATGAAACAATTGTGATACCTAAACAAAAAATCAGTTGGAATATTGCAAAGAACTAAAGACTTGCAACAAAATATGTGAACAGTTGAATTTGATTAAACTCAAAAAAACTGAAAAGTCCAATATGTGATAAGCGTTCAGAGATAAAAAGTCCAAATTCAATGTAAAGGATATATAAAGAACAAAAGTTCAAAGGATCAAAACAAATGGCTTGCTCCGCTTGAATCCAAGGTGTGATGAATCAGGAAATCTAGGAGGATAGAAAAACAAGGGGCGCCAACATAGTGTGAATCAGTTTGGAAAACTGGAAAACAGTAGTTATAATAAAATCTACTCACAAGTGGAGTGGCACCTAGAACCAACTGGGTGCATACAGACAGGCTGACATTCAGGACCAGCAGTCAGTACGCTGGGGGTCTCACCCGGGAGACCTGTGGGTAGGTCAGATGAGGTAGATGGAGTCGGCTGTGTATCGTCTGGTGAGCCGGATCGCCACTGTGGAAGTCCAAAGGGCTGTGTTGTTTATCCCAAAAGGGTAGCTGCTCACACGATCAGCCTTGTTTCCAAACGAGTTTCCAATGTCAGTGTATGGAACAAAGGGATAAAAACCAAACTGGGTATAACCACTGCAAACTGTGGTAATATTCCATTTTTTATTGTATTTTTTTTTTTAACATTTTATTGTCAATTCTTTGGAGATGACCTCCACATTTTGATTCCGGGTCACTGTCAGGTATAAATGGTAGCCTGTTGAACACCTTTGTATATGCCTGAGGAAACGGTCCTTTACGGACTGAGAAACGCGTAGCAATTAAATACTTGTTTTTAGACAGACCCGGTTTTCTGTGCCTTTTTAATATTACCACAGTTTGCAGTGGTTATACCCAGTTTGGTTTTTATCCCTTTGTTCCATACACTGACATTGGAAACTCGTTTGGAAACAAGGCTGATCGTGTGAGCAGCTACCCTTTTGGGATAAACAACACAGCCCTTTGGACTTCCACAGTGGCGATCCGGCTCACCAGACGATACACAGCCGACTCCATCTACCTCATCTGACCTACCCACAGGTCTCCCGGGTGAGACCCCCAGCGTACTGACTGCTGGTCCTGAATGTCAGCCTGCCTGTATGCACCCAGTTGGTTCTAGGTGCCACTCCACTTGTGAGTAGATTTTATTATAACTACTGTTTTCCAGTTTTCCAAACTGATTCACACTATGTTGGCGCCCCTTGTTTTTCTATCCTCCTTAATTTAGGGGGGTGTTAGGGTTAGGGTTAGACTTAGCTTTAGGGGTTAATAAATTTAATAGAGTAGCGGTGAGGTCCGGTCGGCAGATTAGGGGTTAATACTTGAAGTTAGGTGTCGTGATGTTAGGGAGGGCAGATTAGGGGTTAATAAGTGTAGGTAGGTGGCGGCGACGTTGGGGGGGACAGATTAGGGGTTAATAAATATATTATAGGGGTCGGCGGTGTTAGAGGCAGCAGATTAGGGGTTCATAGGGATAACGTAGGTTGCGGCGGTGTACGGAGCGGCAGATTAGGGGTTAAAAAAATATGCAGGGTCAGCGGGGGTGGCAGATTGGGGGTTAATGAGTGTAAGGTTAGGGGTGTTTAGACTCGGGGTACATGTTAGTGTGTTAGGTGCAGACTTAGGAAGTGTTTCCCCATAGGAAACAATGGGGCTGCGTTAGGAGCAGAACGCTGCTTTTTTGCAGGTGTTAGGTTTTTTTTCAGCTCAAACGGCCCCATTGTTTCCTATGGGGAAATCGTGCATGAGTTGGCCTCGTCCGTAAGCACCGCTGGTATTGAGAGTTGCAGTGGCGGTAAATATGCTATACGCTCCCTTTTTGGAGCCTAACGCAGCCCTTCTGTGAACTCTAAATACCAGCAGTATTTAAAAGGTGCGGGGGGGAAAAAAACAGCGTTAGCTACGTGGGTCGTTACCGACAAAACTCTAAATCTAGCCGTAAGAAAGCAAGATCGTAATGAATCTAAAATGGCTGCTGCCAAGGAGCAGGGAGGGTCTGTGAGGGAGTGTCTGCTGCTGATTGGCTCAAATGTGTCAGAAGGCTGTGAGATACAGGGTCAAAGTTTCCTCAATGATGACACATAGGGGGCGGATCGAACATTGCATATGTTCGCCCGCAGCGGCGAATGCGAACAAGCTATGTTCGCCGGGAACTGTTCTCCGGTGAACAGTTCGCAACATCACTATTGCTCGACACATGGTTGCCCAAACCCTTCAATTTGTAAAAAAAGCAATATCTGAAAAGTGCAATATAGCGCAGTGCAATAAAACAAAGTATGCCTGTATTATTATTTATTTGTATAGAGCTGTAAAATTCCATAGAGCTGGGTACAGAGAAAGGGGTATACAATTACAAGGTTTTGTGATAAGATAGAAAACATACAGACTAAACAAATCAAGTACAAGAGGAAAGAGGGCCCTGCTCCGGAGAGCTTACAGTCTAAAAGTTAAAGGTGCAGAGACATAAGGACTTGGGTAGCTTGTCACATGAATTGTAGTTACAGCAGTGAGTCAAGGCACTTTAAGATTTATTTTGGTCAGGATTAAACACAGAGTAGAGATGGAAAACCTCTTTGAATAGGTTGGTTTGCAAAGAGTGTCTGAAAATATACAAGGTTAGAGACAGCCTGATGGAGCTGGGTAGAGAGTTCCAAAGGACAGGAGCAGCGCGTAGAAAGTCTTGGAGGAAGGAGAGGCATGTAGAAATAATAGGAGTGAAGAGACAAGGGTCAGAGGTTGATTGAAGAGAATGTGTCGGGGAGTATTTGGAGATGAGAGAGGAAGTATGGTTGGGAATGAGGCTGTTGAGTGTTTTATAGGTTAGGGTTAATACTTTAAACTGTATTTGGGAGTGTATGGGGAGCCATTGTAGAGACTGGCAGAGCGGAGCA